>NW_028230594.1:0-63831 GCF_043228905.1 Azolla caroliniana
AATGCACTGCCTCATATTGTACTTTACCATTTTGTATTAAATCAAGAATAAAACATTGTTGACATAGATAGATATAGAGAGATAGAGATAGAGTGTTAGGTTGAGACACACAAATTTAAGTAGATAAGCTAGATCAACTGAGGAAATGAAAAGCAGGTAATTATTGAATGATCGCTAATAGTTATTGAACGCTAGTATGATGCAATGCTTTATGTTTTTTCAAGTGCAACCCATTCATTGCATTTGAGTTCATCTTGGTTGTTTCATCGAACGACATGGCTAGCATACATCTTGGTTGGGTCTCATGGGGCTCGCTTGGCATTATGTTGGTCACATTGCTTAGTAGATGATATGTTTGGGTGGTAAACTAAACTGCTACTTTGTTGGTGTTGAGATACAAGCTCAACATTGGGTGCGTAAACCGGTGCAAACCAGTGCATAGATTGGGTTCGTAAACCGGGTGTGCAACGAGAGGCCGTAGCGGTGCGTAAACAGGGGGGCCGTTGGATAATTTATTTGATGATCACTCGGCCGGATCTCAGTTACCCGGTCGGCCTGGTCAGTCAATTTATGTTGCAGCCCACGACCAAACACCTTCAATGTGTGCAACGGATATTGCGCTATGTCTGTGGCAATAAGGATAGGGTGCTGCTATATCAGACCGGTATTGCCAAATTGCTCGTCGGCTACTTGGAGTCTGATTGGGCCGAAAACGCTGGTGATCATAGATCCACATGCGATCTTAGATCCACATCTGGGTTCGCTTTCTTGCTTGGGAGCGCCGCGATCGCTTGGAGCAGCAAGAAGCAGCCGACAATTGCACTGTTGAGCACGGAGCCTGATTATCGAGGTGCAGCTTCGCCATTTGGCTCAAGAGGCTACTCAAGGATCTGCAAGTGGAGGTGTCCGCTCAGACGACGATCTACTGCGACAACCTCAACAACATCCAACTTGCGAAGAACCCTGTCTTCCACGCTCGGACCAAGCACATTGAGGTGCACTGCATATGGGCTTTAAGACGTCCCATGTACATATGGACATAGAGAGTCTAATCATTATGGTGTCCTAGATAATATATAACAAAGTATCCAACCCACATGAGATCATTTGAGTTCAATTGACAAAACCCTCCCCCCTTGATGATAGAAGCATTGTTCCATCAATCCAAAACAATCACTAATATCACTAAACCCATACATACTAGTTATGATTTAGTGACAATTCAGCTTTACCTGAAAATACTTCTCTTTGGCAAAAAGATCATACTTTACCGATTATACTTTTAAGCAAAGGATTATCTCTAAGATATGACATATAGCTCCAAGCATCCAAAACTTAGCCGTATGTCCACATTAGTATGTTACTATCATAACTCCACTAACGAAGGCCATGTAGAATTTTCATGAAATAGAGATTAGGTAAGGATAAGAGATTGACACCATTGAACCTTTCGAATTGCAGCACACTTTGAGTGTGTGCTATCTACTGCATAGCAACCAAGAAGAAATTCCCAGTCTTATGCCCTTATTGATGAATCCACACCATGAGTAATAAGATTTGAATTTCATATAGAATAATGTGGGTTAATCCTCTATTAGAGGTTTTATACTTTAACAACTTTTTGATTCTTTCACAAGTTGCCATAAAAAATACACCCCAAATGATCATTGCATCATGAAGACAATAGTGAGATAAATGAAAGGCTTACACTATGCTACATTGTGTAATTATTGTGGCTTAATGCATTCCTCCAGTCCTAAACTGAATCTTTCATGGGTAGCATCATCACCAAAACATGGTTTTTAAAGAATAGTCTTCCCAAATAAACCATGTCAAAAGAGCATAAATATGACAAAACATTCCTGGATTTCCATTGGCACCAAGAAAATATTGTTGTTGGGAACAAGATCATCAACTCATTTTAGCTAAAATTCTTTGGATGCCAAAATTTGGATCCGAATGAATTTACTACATCCCAAACCCAATAAACCCTAAATCCCCCATCTCCCGTGGACGATCAAGAATCTAGATTCTTTTCTATTCTATCTAGTTCCAAAATTCATGTTATTGGCCACTCGAGAAAGATACAAGATCATCATCATCGTTGTGATCATCATTCTCTTCATGATCGTGATCATGATCATCTCTTTCTCTCTAAGAAGCCCAAGAAACCCTAAATCCCCCATATCTCGTGGATGATAAAGAATCTATTCTGTCTAATTTTAGAATTAATGTTATTGGCCACTCAAGAAAGATAGAAGACCATCATCATCATCATCATTGTGATCATCATCTTCTTCATGATCATGATTGTGATCATCTCTCTTTTTCATTCCGTAAAAAATGGCTTTCATTACGAAAGAAAAAACACCACCATGACTCTAAAGTATAGAACCCTTCTATCTAGGAATCTAAATACTACTCTACTATGACTTCAAACTCAATGCCACCCTATACACCAATTCAAATGATGAATATGATGATATGTGGCCCTACAAAGTTCTCTCTCTTCATGGTTGAGATTTCGTGACTTCTCTAGCACTATCAATTGCAACAAAAGAAGTCCTTTTAACTTTACAACATATTTTCTCACTCCAACTTGTGAATCAAAAGTGAAGGCGTTCCAGATATTCCAATTGAACCATAGCCCCCAATACCCGAAGAACTCAAAAATAATTTGGAAACAAGGCATCAGTTCATTGTTCTCCATATGTGCAAAAACCTAACTAAAGGAAGATAGACTTACTCCAGTTAGAGATATCCACACTAAATTGACATCCCTTTCAGAATTAATGATGTTCCACCTCTTAGCTTCAATTGTCATGTTTCCAAGCTTAATTCTTGTATTCTCTATAAAGTATGCCACCATTTCTGTCCAAGGTTATACACCCTCAAACATTGTTGGGAGACAGGTCCCTCCGGATGGGAAGGGAGAAGAACAGTGCTGATGAACAAACCCGGCCGAGGCCAAAACCGTATGACGAGTACCCGGCTACGGAGAGCCGGATGGTGCAGACCCGGTGAGAACCGGATGAAGAGTACCCGGCTACGGAGAGCCGGATGGTGCAGACCCGGTGAGAACCGGATGAGGAGTACCCGGTTACGGAGAGCCGGATGGTGCAGACCCAGTGAGAACCGGATGAAGAGTACCCGGCTACGAAGAGCCGGATGGTGCAGACCCGGTGAGAACCGGATGAGGAGTACCCGGTTACGGAGAGCCGGATGGTGCAGACCCGATGAGAACCGGATGAGGAGTACCCGGTTACGGAGAGCCGGATGGTGCAGACCCGATGAGAACCGGATGAGGAGTACCCGGCTACGGAGAGCCGGATGGTGCAGACCCGGTGAGGAATGCTCACCGGATGAAGAGACATATTCGTAAATATGTTTCTGAGAGTCCATCGAGGCTATATTTGTAAATAGCCGAAAAGTCATATTAGTATAAATATGACTTAGGTCAAACTTTTAGACTACTGTTGTTGTCATTCTTGTTGGTGCAAGAAAAGAGAGAGCGCGTAACTGTGTACAGAGAGAGAGAGAGAGAAAGAGGTCGTTGCCTCTGTTGTAACCGCCGCCTGTGGCGAGGATTGTGAGCACGAGGTCGTTGCCTCCGTGAACTCACTATTGTACATTCTAACATAGTGATAGTTTGCAGCCTGTGGGCTGCCGTGGTTTTTCCCTTAGTTTGGGTTTTACATGTAAACATCATGCGTACTCCTCTCTTCTTCGTGTCATGCTTTATTTCCCGTTTTCTGTGTATGATTCTAAGCTCGGTTGTGGCCGAGCGTTGCGTATAGGGAGCGTTTAGTTCCTGTCAAACATAAACCTAATGAAAGTAAATCGACGAGCCACCATATGCTCATATAAATTCAATATTGATGCTCCGCCAAGATGCTTCAGCGTACAAACATGATCCCATTCCAACCATGACAAGACACTTTTCCCTTTTCTTTTCCATAACAACAAATTTCGCATTGAGTGTGACACCATTTCAAGAGCTTTCTTCGACCATGGTAGCAGAGGAAGATAATAAGAAACCATAGAGACCATAATCGATTGGACCACCTTAAGTCGTAGATGAAAAGGCCAGAATTGAGACCTCTAATACATAAATTTATCCGCCAACCTTTTGGATACCCACTCAATAAGTTTCACATGAGAAACTTCCACCCTAATTGGATATCCAAGGTGACGTCAAATGATACCATGATGTACTATTTGTTAGCCGGTCGGCTACCCGAGGTATAAAAGTCGACAAGGGAGTCAGAGTCGGGGTTGGAGTCGGAAGAGTATGAAAGGACATAATTCAAAATGTAATTTTTCCAAGTATAAAAAAATATAGTAATTTAGGAAATAAGACAATTTTGTATAGTTGTAGGTTCTTGCCGAACATGAAAGTGTATCATCTTGGAAAAAACTCTCAGGTCACCTATAAAAAGGGACCGAGAGCATTGTACTATCATCGTTCTGTTTTGGTTTTAATATAGTTTTTGTAGTTAGAGTATTTCTGCGTCGACTATTCTGTCATTCTTTATCTAGCTATTTACTATATTGAATATTTGAATTATTCTATGCTACACTGATTATGTTATACTAACAGTCGATCAGGATTGTATGTTCTAGTTCTAAGTAATTAGGCTCTAAGTGACCATTGTTTTACATAAAGTTCTGAGTAGTGTTGACACATGCCATCTCTCCAACCACAATCGTCTTGATAGAATGTTCTCAGTAGTAAGACGTTCGACCTATTGTGTCTGTCGACTGTCGGTAGAGCAACACAATATTTTGGCACGCTTGGTTACATTTGCTACGAGTAGAGAACAAGGAGAATGGATGTTGGCTAGTCGATTCAATATAGACCAACCTGTTGAAAGAAGAAGACCACACACTAGATCAGACAATTGTTGTGTAGAAAGGGGTAGTTCTGATAGTTCGGAGTTTGCTGAACAAACCCAACAAGAAGTTGAAGGGGAATTGAGGGTACTTCTCGATTTAACTACAGATAGTAGTTCGGATGAGGAGCAGTTCGACCAGAGTTACTTAGTCAAACATTGTGAGGAGGATACAATGCTGTATCCCTATCCTAAATACAATCATGAAGCAGACGTGGAGGCTCATGTGCGTGCTTTTCTTACAACATGGCAGGCTAACCATGTGTCGCAGAGATTGTCGGAAGCGAATGCTAACAAATAAAAATTTGCCGAATTTGGATTGTCATTGGAAGGGCAATTAGCAAATTGGTACTCACAACATGAGGTGGGTGAGTTCGAATCCTTTAAACAATTTACTGCCAAGTTTATCAGGTTATTCCACCGACATGTTCCAAAAAGGGAACTTATGAGCCAATTCTATGCGGCTTATCAAGAAGCGCATGAAACTGTTCCACAATTCATCATTTGGTTTCAAAACCTTCGGAGATAGTTAGCAAGAACTCTTCCGGAAGAGGATGTGAAGGAAAGTTTCTTGTCGGCACTACGAGAGCCGCTTCGAACGACACTAGCCGTGTTCGACTTTAAGGATCAAACACTGGAGCAAATAATCGATAAAGCACTGATCATGGACAAGACCTAGACCAGTAATAGTATGTCAATGGCATCGTTACAAAGGTCTCTACCAACATTGGAAGAAGTATAGTTTCGGAAAGCAATTCAATACATACGACATGCCTCAATCTAGGGCATTCTACAATTAATTGCACCTTATGCACACATTGTGTGATCTGTCATTCCAAGGCACATACGATTGACCAGTGTGAGTATAATCTGCTAAATAAGGTCGCCGCTCTAGTGAGGCAGATACAACCTCATGGCACCGCCAAGATGATAGGAATCTGTTGATGCACTGGTTTCACGATGATGATAGGCCAAGATATGATGATCACTACCAGTCGGATCGAAATCGACAAGGCAATTATCTACGAGATGAGCGATACAATGATTATTGGCGAGAAGATGACCAACAAGATGAGTATAGGAGGGATAGTCGTAACAGTTACGACCGTGACTATTCACCCCGTCAAGATAGAAATGATCGTCGCCCTTATAGAGGTAATCAATATCATGATGATAGAAGGTCCTACGTTCAAAGGAGAAATGAAGACAATCGACCCCATAATCATCGATTTCAGAATGATAGACGGAATGATAACAGAAGACCCAAGGTATCCCGACAATTTCAGTATAATTCCAAAGGTTGAGATGAGCCGAAACTATAGGATGTTCGGCAATCGCATAATGAGAACAACGAATCCAGTGAGCTGTCAATGTTGAATTGCTATATTTGTAGGAAAGATGGGCATTATGCAAATCAATGTCCAACGAAAGACAAAGGTAAGGCTCCAATAGTCAATATGGTAATTGCAGAGGTTCAACAAGTCACCACCTGGAGCAAAGCCAAACAATCTAAGTGGCATATACAGGAAGCAGTTCGGAAAGTAGGGAAGGAATGGGTCGAGGAAGCTAACAACAACAATGTCACTAGGATGCTGCAGGAGAGTAATGCCTCGAATGTCACATCTGACAAGTAAGGAAGTCGACAAGAGGAGCTACTGACTGAAACACCTGACGAGGATGAAGAATGGAAAGTCTTGACGGACAACCATGTATCATTACGACTAATAGGGTTATTAAAATTAGTTCCTCAATTCACAGAAAAGGTCACCCACATCATTGCGAGAAATGAGTCAGAACAGGTGTCGGTAAATTTTACGAACCTAGTGAAGGGACCGACAATTATGGACGAGCAAAACCCAAAAATCAAGGTAATTATTCAAGGTCAAGAAGTTTCGGGTAGTATCTTAGATGGAGGATTTGAGGTAAATTTGATTAATAAGGTCACTTGGGATCGTCTCGATATCACAAAATGGGAGCCATGTCCATTTTGGTTATGAATGGCAGATACCGGTACTGTTTGACCAATAGGGCTCATTCGACAACTTTATATCATCATTGGTGGCCATAGTTTCCAAATATCGGTGGTCATTCTACATTTGGTGGCACCGGGAGCTTACCCTTTGCTATTGGGCGGACCATGGCTTAGAACTGCGAGCATCAAACAGAATTAGCAGAAGAATCTTCTAACATTTCGGAAGGGCAAAATAAAGATCAAAGTTTTGACTCAGGAGAAGGTAGCAACAACACGAGAATTATATGCTGAATTTGTCAATATGATGGGGAAGAGAATCAATATTTTGATGAAAATCCGAAGATAATTCCCTTATTTGAAATTGACGTAGTCGAAATCATCAAGCCATATCTCGGAAATGAAGACAAGGAGGTTGATGTTCCGGTTGATGATAAAACTCTAATGGAGTTATGTCATCAATAGGAAGCCATGGAAAAAGAAATGCAGGTATCACGACAAGTGCAAGCTTCTTCACTCGAGGAATTAAATCTGGCGGACGATGATGGAGAACCCAAAACAATGCTAATTGCAAAGGAAATGCAGTCGGCTGACAAGACCAGGCTCACAAAGATACTACGCCAGTATAGAGATGTGTTTGCATGGTCATTTGAGAATATGAAAGGACTAGATCCGACGTTCTGTCAGCATAAGATCAACCTCCATAAAGATGTGAAGCCAGTGCAACAACGACGTGTCAGGAACTACATGCTCCCGATGAACAACGTTCGGCCACAACCAAGCTTAGACTCAAACACAGAAAAATGGGAATGAATGCATGACACAATGGAGAGAAGAGTACACAGGATGTTTACGTGGAAAACCCAAACATGGGAAAAACCACGGTAGTCCACTGACTGCTAACTATCACTATGTAACAAAATACAATAGATGAACACAGAGGCAACAACCTCTTGTTCACTGTCTTCGCCACAGGCGGTGGTTACAACAGAGATACGAACTCTTCGTCTCTCTCTCTCTCTCTCTCTCTCTCTGTACACTGTTGCGCTCTAATCTTGCGCCAACAAGAATGACAACAACCACTTCCTCTAAGTTTGCCCTAAGTCATATTTATACTAATATGAATTTTTGGCTATTTACAAATATAGCCCCGATGGACTGTCAGAAAACATATTTACGAATATGTCCTTTCATCCGGTGAGCACTTCTCACCGGGCCTTCACCATCCAGCTCTTGCCGGGTACTTGTCATCCGGTTCTCACCAGGTCCTCCGTAGCCGGGTACTCGTCATCCAGTTCTCACCGGGTCCTCCGTAGCCGGGTACTCGTCATCTGGTTCTCACCGGGTCTTCCGTAGCCGGGTACTCGTCATCCGGTTCTCACTGGGTCCTCCATAGTCGGGTACTCGTCATCTGGTTCTCACCGGGTCCTCCGTAGCTGGGTACTCGTCATCCGGTTTCGGCCGAGGCCTATCGGCCGAGGCCGAGTTTGCTCATCAGTACTGTTCTTCTCACTTCCCATCCAGAGGGAACTATTTCCTAACAAACTCCCCCTTCACTCCGGCATGGGATGTCTTACTAGTCCGATCCGCTTCCGGCATGCATCCAGCTTGTCAAGTATCAGTACTTTGGTCAACATATCTGACCCGTTCTCGGCCGTGTGGATCTTCGTCAGCGTGAACTCCTGGTCATCTACTCTTTCCCGGATCCAGTGATACCTTCGCTGGATATGCTTCGTCCGGGAATGGTAGGCTGCATTCTTAGCAAGGTGGATGGCACTTTGACTGTCGCAATAGAGCCGGTATTCATCTTGCCGGATACTGAGCTCTCCGATGAAGTCCTTCATCCATAATATTTCCTTCCTGGCTTCCACATCTGCCATGTACTCCGCCTCCGTGGTTGACAACACAACCGTCTTCTACAGCCTCGACTGCCACGAAACAGCTCCCCCTGCATATGTCATTACATACCCGGATGTAGACCGGCTGGTATCCACATTAGCCGACATGTCCGAATCGGTAAAACCATCAAGTTGAGGTTTTCAAGAGCCGAATCGGAGACACATATTTGAAGTGCCCTTCAAGTACCGGAGTATCCATTTGACCGTGTTCCAGTGCTCCTTGTTGGGATTGCTCATAAACCGGCTCACCACTCCGACTGCGTATCCTATATCCGGTTGGGTACACACCATTGCGAACATTAAGCTCCCGACGACAGAGGCATATGGAACCTTAATCATATCAACCTTCTCTGCTTTCGTCTTCGGGCTTTGCTTATCGGATAATCTGCAGTTTGCCGGGAGTGTCGATCCAACCGGTTTCGCTTCTAACATGTTGAACCGCTGAAGCACCTTTGTCACGTATTTCTCCTGTGACAGCCACAGTTGCTTCGTTGGCCGGTTCCGGATGATATGCATCCCCAGCATCTGTCTTGCCGGACCCAAGTCTTTCATCGCGAAAGTTCGGTTGAGAGCCTTCTTTAGCATCCGTATTTTGGCTTGGTTCCGTCCGACGATCAACATGTCGTCCACGTACAAAAGGAGTATCAGGAAGTCGCCTCCTTCGAACTTCTTCACAAACATGCAGTGATCGGCCTGCGTCTTGTGGTACCCTTGATCGGCCATGAAGGAGTCGAACTTCCGGTACCATTGTCGAGGAGCCTGCTTCAGTCCGTACAGGCTCTTCTTCAACCGACAAACTAGGTGCTCTTTCCCTTTCTCCACGAATCCTTCCAGTTGCTGCATGTAGATCTCCTCTTCGAGGTCACCGTGAAGGAATGCCGTGTTCACGTCCAACTGCTCTACCTCGAGGTTCATGCTTGTCGCTATACTCATCACCGTCCGGATGGAGGTCATCTTTACTACCGGGGCAAATATCTCGTCGAAGTCCACACCCTTCTCCTTTTGGAACCCCTTCACCACGATCGTAGCTTTGTATCTCGGGGGGTTGCCGGCATCTCCCGGTTTCAACTTGTACACCCACTTGTTTCAGAGTGCCCGCTTTCCTTTCGGCAACTCCACCAATTCGTACGTATGGTTGTCATGCAGGGAATCCATCTCATCCTGCATTGCACTTAACCATTTGCGGTTGTGGGTGTCATCCTTCGCTTCATCGAAGCTTTCTGGCTCCCCCTCATCGGTTAGCAGCACATGCTCTGCATCCGGAAATCTCCGGGGGGCCCTTCTCTCTCTGAGAGGATATCTCCGTCTTTGGGCTTCAATAACCGTCTCCTCCATTTGCTCTTCATCCGAATCCGATTCGGGGTCTTGGCCGGTTTCGGTTTCAGCTTCCTCTACTTCTTCTTCTGCCGGTTCGGTATCCTCATCGTTACCGGCTGGTTCCTCGAGTGCTAACCGGTCTCTTGCTGGTTGGGTTTGCTCATCGTAGAATCGATCCTTACCGGTCGACTCAGAGTTCATTATCTGTTTCTCTGACTCCCAATCGGCGAGCGTCTTGTCCTCCATGAAGATAATATCTCGACTCCGGAATACCTTCTTGTTGACCAGGTCCCACACTCGGTAGCCGAACTCATCGTCGCCGTAACCGAGGAATATGCATGGCCGGGTCTTCAGATCTAGTTTTCCTCTCCGGTCCTTAGCTACATGCACATACACAAGACACCTGAATACCTTCGGATGCCGGTAGGACACTTCCTTACCGGTCCAGACTCTCTGTGGTGTGTCTTCGTCCAAGGGTACTGAGGGTGATCTGTTTATCACATATGTCGCCACTGACAGTGCCTCCACCCAAAACATCTTGGGTAGTTTTGCATGCGCTAGCATACTCTGGACCCTCTCCGTTATGGTCCGGTTCATCCTCTCGGCCAACCCGTTTAGTTCCGGCGTCTTCGGCACGGTAAATTCGAGCCAGATTCCCTTCGAGCGACAATACTCCTCGAACTGCCCCCGGTATTCACCTCCGTTATCTGCTCGAACCGCCTTCAGCTTCCGACCGGTTTCTCTTTCCACTCTCGCGTTGAGCTCTTTGAAGACGGATAACACCTGATCCTTCGTCTTCAACGGTCTGACCCACAGCTTCCGGCTGTGGTCATCTATGAACGTCATGAAGTACTGTGATCCGGTGTCGCGTTGTTACGCGTGTGTGTGTAGAAAGAGGCGGGACCACGGGGGTCTCGGACCAAGGAGAGAGAGAGAGAGAGAGAGAGAGAGAGAGAGAGAGAGAGATGCAAGTACACAGAGAGAGATTAAGAGCAAGGAAAACAGGAACCTGATTACTATAGTCAATAGCTTACAACCGACAACCCGGTAATGGACCCGACATGGGGTCCTACTCACGCACACCGACGACAGCCGCACGACTCGAAGAAACAAAAGGGGAAAGGGGAAGGAGAGAGACTCTGCTGGAAGCACACAGGCTGTCCACGAAGCAGAGGCAACGAACTCCCGACACCCGCAGAGAACGACGATTTGAGGAGAGAGAGAGCCCGACACTCGGTTTTGCAGGAGCACTTCGTCCTCGCCAACACGCGATCTTTTCTCTCCCCTCTCTCCTCTCGTTAAATAGTTCCCAAAAGGGGGTGCCCTTTCTCCCTAGTCAAATCACTTTATTCCCTATCCCTTATGACAGAGATATGCACAATCCCCTAATAAATGTGTACTACTTAGTATTTACATCAGCCGATCCATTTATGAATCATGTACAAAATATCAAAATATCAATTCATGCGCCCATCCGTGTAAGAGCCGGTTCCTGCGCCTTTTTCTCCGATTCCGCATATGCCCAGTTTTCTTCACGACATTCACCCCCACCAAACCGTGCATCCACCGGCATGTGCCAGAGACGGGTAGATACCGAAGAAAACCGGCTTCACTCGTCGTTCTCCGATTCTCAGTCGGGCCCAAACTGATAGTCATTGTCGCTCCCGCTTGCAGGCTCCGGCTTGTCTTCGAACCGCTTCTTGAACACTTTGATCCGCTTCCCAGCCACCGGCACCGCTAACTGTGTCCCGTCAAGTTCCGCGAGGTGGTACGTGCCGTTGTCATTCGCGCTCGTCACCGTGTAGGGCCCGAACCATCTCCTAGCGAACTTTCGCACCGCCTTGTGCTGATTGTCGAGGATGCTGTCGTATACCAAGACCCAGTCGCCTTCCTCGATCTTCTTGGGTCGCAACCAGTGCGTCCGGTTGAACCGGCTCATGTTCCGCTCCCTTGCCACTCACAGTTTTTTCTTCGCCCGTTTCACGTCCTCCATCCTCCGCTCGAGTTGCCGAATCCGCGCCGCCAACAACTCCTCTCGTCTCATTTCGTCCTTCCAATCTACCGCCGCCCATGAAGAAACCGTCCGTTCCACCGGCATGATCGGCTCTTGTCCGTGCATCAGCTTTGCCGGCGTAAACCTTGTCACCGAACTGTGCGTAGTTCGGTCTGCCCATAGTGCGTAAGGAAGGAGCCGCAGCCAATTCCCGACCTGCCCTCTGCATGCACGCACCAATGCCTTTACGATCGGCCCGTGCCCATGTTCTACCTTTCCGTTCACCTCCGGATTGTACGCCTTAGTGAGGGAGAGTTTGACGCCTAGCCGGTCGAACAACTGCTCAACTTCCCGCGTATCCAGCTATCCCCGGTCTGCCACGATCCTCCCGACGCACCCGTATCGACACACTACCTCTTCGATCAGGAACCGGCATACCGCTGCGGTTGTCTTGTTCTGCAGTGCACAACCTTCCACCTGGTTCGTTAAGTCTTCTCGCGCAAGCACCAGGTATCACATCTATCCTACTCCCAATTTAAAAATATGTTAAATACGTTTTCTTAATATGTTAAATACTTATAAAATATGTTAAATACGTATTTTACGTATAATACGTTAAATACTTCTAGAATTTGAAAATTACTTACCTTTCAAAAAAATATCTATAATATTGTAAAAAACATCTATGTTTACACAATTTTGTGATGTACAATATAGTTCTACATCCTAAAATGCATATAAGACATTTGAACATTTCACATCCTAAAATACTTGTAGTAATATGGATGTCGACATTCCCTTATTCTATAAATCAGTGTAAGTGTGTATCACGATGTTCTACTTTAAATTGTAATTATTTACAATTATGCCTTCATAGATTGAGGAATCGTCTACGATTATCACGCTTATGATAAGTTTCTCTTTTCTTCATTTTCTTCTTCTTCTTCTTCTATCTTTTGCGATTATCACACTCAAGACAGGTTTATGTCTTCTTTTCTCTCTTCTTCTTCTTCTTCTTCATCGTCGTCTCTTCTATTCTTCTTCCTTCCTTCCTTTGGCTTCATTTTCACTAAAATATTTTTTTCTTTTGCTTTTTGTTAGGGTTTTACTTACATTTTCTTTATAAATACGTATTATACCTATTTTTTTATAAATACGTTAAATACTGTATTGGACAAACGTACATGATGTTTGACTGAACAACATTGAGGTATAATACGTACTATACAAATGATGAGGTATTATACGTATTTAAACGTTAAATACGGGTACGTAAACAACCATGGGCGGCGGCAAGGCGGGCAACCAAGACGACAGCAAGGAGATCAAGGAAGAGGAGGTGGCAAGCGTAATCGAGGCTTGGGCGATCGGAGACGGGGTAGCCACGGACAACGACGTCCGGACGGAGGCAGCTAAGGAGACAACGAGCGGCGGTGCCGCGGCCTTACACACAGTGGCCCTAGAGACTCCGGCGGTCGGCCCGAGTGCCGGCGTGAGACCTAGAGCGACGGGCAGTGGCGGCGGCAAGGTGGGCAACCGAGATGAGGATGAGGACGAGGAGGTAGCAAGCATAACTGAGGCTTGCGTAACCGGGGACGAGATAGCCACGGACCACAGTGTCCGAACGAAAGTGGCTACAAACATGACATCGGGGGTTGATGGTACCGAGACTTTTCCCACACCTATTCTAGAGACTTCGGCGGTCGGCCCCGAGATCCCACGTGAGACCGGAGAGATGGAAGGTGGCGGCGGCAAAGTGGGCGATCGAAACGACGATGAGGAAGGTTATAGCGGACGGAGGAGAGACCCCTTGACACCGAGACTGGAGACTACGACGGTTGTGCTCGAATGCCAACATAAGACCGGAGAGGAGGGCGGTGGCCCTGAGGAGGCGTGGCCCGGAGTGAACACGTACGAAGATGAGGATGCGAGGTCCGGAATGGGCACATGCAAGAGGATCGACGGAGAGGTTGGGAGCGACGAAGAGGAGAGAGTCGGGAACCGGCCCGACTGGAAGATGAATTGGTCGATAATCCGACACGACCAGAAGACGACGCGGAAGAAGATTGGAGCGGGGTTCGGTCAACCGGGCCCGAACCGAAGAAGAGCCGGCAAGGCCGGATTTGTTCGGACAAACATGTACCGGCCGGTTACGATTACGGAAGGGAGCCGACCGAACCGGAACATGATCAATCGGGATCAAACCGGGCAAGGACCAAACCGGCATGATTGGAGATCGGGGCGAACGAGCCACAACACCCGACGGGAGCTGGTAAGAGCGAGAAGGAGGCTAACCGGGCACGACGAGTACGGATCGGTGAGAGGCCGAGAGCAAGAGGGTCCCTCCACACCTATTCTTGAGACTTTGGCGGTTGCGGATCAACGTAAGACCGAAGAGACGGCAGGTGGTGGCGAGGAGTCGGAGACTGGAACGGACGAGGCTACTGGAACGGATACCCGTTGCGTGAAGACGGACGAGCACGGCCAAGAAGGCAAGCCGGAGTCGGAAGGGGCTACGGCAACGAAGGGAGAAGAGGCCGACGCAGAGGTCGGGACTATGGCGGGAGAAGCGTGTAACACGAAGTATGCATTACGGCATAAAACGGAGCATGCACTACGGCCGGCGAAGGGCCTAGAAGCAAGCATGCACCCGGAAGAGCGGAAACGAGTAACCGGCAATGACAAACCAGTCGAGCCTTTGAGAGGCAAGCACGCGGCAGGAGATGGAGCGGTGAGTTGCCAGGATCGGCGGATGGGAGACGAGAGCAAAGGATGGTGCGCGGAGAACAATAGGGTACACATCGGGAAGAGAAAACGCGACGGCTTCCCTGAGGGCATGCAAGGCCAAGCGGGCCAAGAGGGCGCTAGTCGAGGCGAGGCGGTAATGGGAGCCTCGAGGGACACCGACATGGAGGACAGGATGACGGTACGCTCTACGGCGAGAGAGCACGGAGAGCAAGGAAGAATTGAGGTGCGTGTAATGGGGTCACCTAAGGACCAAAGAATGAGCGCATAATCGGGGGACAACATCGGCGCACGGGAAGAGACTACGGAAGGCAAGCGCGGAGCGGGAAGAGTCGATACACCGAGGTGTTCGGCATGCGGAGACGATATACCCAAAGGAGCGGCATGCAAAGGGCAGAAACCAGATTGCGATCGGAGAGATCCGGAGCGCATCCGGAGGACATACGAGGCGGACCAAGAGGGTGTACCTCGGGGCGAAGCGGCGACATCGGAGGTTGACGAGGACACCGAAGACGAGGGCACTGACACAGATGTCTGGGAAGCAACGTACCTTTTCGAAGGGGTACGCACAGCGGAGCGGAGTGCGAGACGTGCGATGTGGCCGAGGTAGGGCAGAGCGATGAGCACGAGGATGATCGACGACGAAGTTCGGCACATGACAGTGCCGAGTCGAGGAAGCGGCCGAGGCGAGACAAGCGTTGACGAAGGGCACACGGTGCAATATCTGGCAAACAGTTGGGAAGAACGAGGATTCGGTGCAAGGTCGCGCACGGAAAAGGAAGGAAGACAAAGAGAGGTTTGTGAAGACCAGGTCTGGCGGACCGGGCGGAGACAGTGGTTCGGCGAACTCCGTTGAGTATGGTGGATCGGATGGAGCTGACGGTTCGACAGCATACGACGGATATGGCGGACCGGGAGGCTACGGTGGTCCATATGGGATGGATGGGCTTGCTCGAAGTGGAAGACGAAGTCGGGCAAAGCTGACAAAGACGCTAAGGACTCGATTGATCGCCATGGCCGAAAATCTCACCTCTTTCCCCTTCTTGGCACATACCGGTGGATGTGCGGTTTGGTGGGGGTGGATGTCGTGAAGATTTTCGTCCATAGGCAGAAACCGGGGTGGAAAGGGCAAGTCGGTGGTTTGCAACATGTGCACATGTGTACTAGGAAATGGTGTATAGAAATAAGAGGGGAAATTTTTTCCCACATTGTAAGGTCCCTCCCTCCTTGGGCTATAAAAGGAAGGGAGAGATCACTTATGAGGGGTTGCCTATTTTGCGTAGGAAAGGTATACCACTTAGTGTAGAGTTCTTACCGTTTTAGGGTTAGGGTTTCATTTAGGGTCTCCTTGTTCATCCCCGGTTAGGGTTTTCTCATAGTTTTGGTGCGGTCCATGCGGCCACCATCGTTGTAATCAATCGTTCGTTTTAATATATCTTGTTGTGGATCTTGCTTCCATCTACTTTGGTCTATGATTATGTGCTACTCTTCATCTTCTCATCCGGTGTTAAGCTTCCATTTCTCATATCTTATTCTTTCTCCTCTACTCCCTAGTCCAAGACCCCCGTGGTCCCGCCCCTTCTACATGCACGCGCGAAACTTCGCGACAACGCACCTTCTTGAAGATCAATCAGACAATCATAGAGCCGGTGTTCAGGCAAATGATCAACATTACATTTTTCAAATACATCGGAGAAGTGTTGGTATTTTTCGGGAATAACATGGAGTGTGTTAGAAATGGCGCCACAAACAAACCCATCTTGGACCGATGATGGGGTTGTCAATTCGGAGTCGACAGTCTCCGAAGGATAGGAAACTAAATTTACCTTCATACTTTTGCAGGAGCATCTTGGCTTGCTAAATGTGATCGAGCGGTTGCACCAATCCACTATTGGATTGTGCGCCTCCAACCACGCTAGTCCTAAGACGATCAGATTTCGAGGAGATGCGATGAGGTAAACGGCGAGCTCCTCCTGGTGTGAGCCCACCCGAAGCCCTAATGGGATTGTAGCTTGAGTAATTGCACCTGACGAGAGGACGCACCCGTCGATAGCTTCAACTGGAATGGGTTTTGAGAGGCCAACGACAGGTACGCCATGTGCTTGGGCAAACGCGACGTCGATGAAGCAAGAAGATGCCCCAGAATCAAGTAAAGCAATAGACTGAATGGAACTAGAGTTAAACGAAAGCCATACCTCCAATGTGAAATTGCTTGATGGTCCGGAAATGGAACCAAGAGAATGTGGGCGACGGGAGATGTCCAGTTGCATGGCTCCTACTACAACCAAACGATGTCGTTTTCCGGATGTTGGGGTCCGTTAGCTCGATGGAATTATGGGCGAGTACTCCTAGGACAATGGCGAACGACATGACCCGAGGCGCCATAATACATGCACAAGCCATTAGCCCGCCGAAATTGTCCTCCAATAGAGGTGACAAGGTTTCTACCAATGGTGCAAACCAAGCTTGGGCCGAACTGGTGAGAAGGGTGCCCACAAGGCCGACTTGTTGAAGACCATCTCCATAACGTTGAGGTTGTAGCCGAATGATAAGTCGAACTTGGTTGATGAACCCTCGGAAACGCGACCTCGTTCCATCAAATTTTTCTGGGAGGCTAACCTTAGGCTCAAGAAACTATGACGAAGATAGGCTAGATGTTGGTAGAAGATCGGGCTCTAGGCTAGGTTTTTTTGGGAGACTAGGGTTCAGGGGTTGTGAGGATAGGGAGGTACCGACTTGTTCTTGTAAAGAATTTCGAAGAGCTTCATTTTCAAGCTGTAGTTGTCGTAAGGCTACCATTATTTGGCCTAACTCACTAGTTGAGTCGGACATAGCTATGGCTTATGAGAGGGAGAGCTATGAGGATGGGAAGGTGAACAAACTATCATGGATCATAAGCTCAAGAGACAAGCAAGAAGATAACCAAATGGACAAGAAAGAAGATAGTATTAAAGGAAAGAATCCATAATTGGTGTTGTTCACCTTGAATTCCTTCAAGGTGAACTCCTCTATTTATACTACATGGCATGCATACTTGTTGCACGCATGTGAATCTACAATAGAGCATGTAGGTATGCATGCATGTGCCAAGTGTAAATACTACGAGGGAGCAACTATGCACATGATGCTAGCAAAACAATAAGGACCAATTACATACGTAACTATGTACTGGATATCTTGGTTAACTCATAATACTAGATTATAACATGGTCGTGTCAAGAGTTCGAATCTTGATAGCCACGTGTAGATTGCTTTTTCAATTCTTTCCTATTTTTCTCCTGTAAATGGCTTTACAACAAATGATGGTTCACCCTGACGCTCATTGTGTCAAAACCAAGGATAGTCATGTGTTCATGACACATTGGGTCTATTAATCTCACGTTGTAAACTAATGACACGTGCCTCGAGAGCACTTTGAGAATGCCAAAGTTCGGACATCTGATGGCCCAACCACGTGTAGATTGCTTCTTCAGTTCTTTCCTATTTTTCTCCTATAAATGGCTTTACAACAAATGATGGTTCACCTTGACGTGCATTGGGTCTATTAGTCTCACGTTGTAAACTAATGACACGTGCCTCGAGAGCACTTTGAGAATGCCAAAGTTTGGACATCTGATGAGCGGTTGAACTAAGGAAATTTAGGATTTGTAAGAAATATGACTCAATGGAGATTGGTCCAAGAGGATTTCCATGAGTTCCTTCCGCTTGAGCGGATGACATCGGGTCATTATTATGAGTCATTGAATGATTATTTCTAGCAAAGAAATAGGATAAGGTTAGACAAACAGTCAGAACATCATGTCGTGATGTAAACATATCATGGGCAACCTTAATCGATATCATGATCTCACGTCAATACCCCTCTAGACGTATGAGATGAGGTTCAAGATTAGGTTACTATGGTAACACAAAGGTGTTTTAAAAACCATGGGGGTGACAAATTAATGTCTTTCCTTGATCTCTATATCAATTTTTTCATGGCAGCTCCCCGAGGCTCAACCATGTATGTTTGCGTCATGAATAATTTATACATGAAAAAAATGTTACAAATAAACTATGTTTCTGTGCCCATGTATGTGGTTTCGGCTCTTTAAGTCCTATTACGAGGACCCCGAAGTGCACTTAGAACTAAAGTCTAAACATGTATTATCGTGATATGTATCAACAATTTTGTATGGTCTTGGTCATATTTGAACTAGAGACCTTGAGAACAAATGCATTAAACACTTGAGCTAACCAAATAGGTTGCTCATGTTGAATATTTAACGTTTTATGCGTATAAGAGATATGCGAGGCATTTGCCCATATATGTTTTTTTTAAAAGAAACATATATGCCAAGAGTCCTTATTTCCCTCTCATTTACCACAAACTATGTTGGTACGTTACCTAACCTCAAGTCTCATAATTACGATGACATATGCCAAAATGCAACCTAATGGTCAAGCTAAATGAGCCCTCTTTTCGTAGTAGGCCCACGTGGCCCATCACATGGTTACGTCATTACGAATGCCTTTCGTAAGAATGATCTCATGGTGTCATCGTACCCATGTAATGAGGGAGGGATGTTGGATATGTGTCTCATAGGAGCGACCTCACATGAAGTGGGTCAAGCCCTACATTCTCAACATCATTGTGACTATGATCGTTTCATTACGTAATGAAAATGAAGTGACCAACGGGGATGTCAACAAAAAAATTGTTGAAAAAAGGATAGTGACTACGCCATTCTCACAAAAATGTGAGGATGGCCACCAAGATCCTTTCCTCGAATATAGACATACGATATAGAAATCACGTAATAACTAATATACACATGTATTAATCACATATATACGATCAAATACGTATACACGTGACCACATATGCATATATTAAAAAAAATCGTAATATCAAATAGCCAACAATGATGTAATCAAGGTATATAGCCTCTATGCTCACGAAACATCCAAAAATAAGGGTTAAACGTAATATGCAATTGAGGTATTGACCTCTTATGCATACGATACCAAACGCATATCATTTACTTAGAAATCGAGGTATTGAACTCATACGCATACGCAACAAATCACATATCAAATATATGTCAAATGAGGTATTGACCTCATACAGATATGTAAACGTTTTATACAACTAATTAATTACTATTACAACATCATTGAATCAATGAAAGAAAACACATATTGACTATACATGATTAGATTGGGAGAAGAAAGAATAGAAAAAAACAAGAAAGAGTTACTGAAGTTCCTTTCTTGATCGCTATCTGGATCAAGGTTGACTGCACGTCGATTGATCACCATCCATTAAGAAGACAACAAAAACCAACAAAAGAAACATTAGAAATATAAGCTCTGATACCAACTATTAGAGTGATGATCTAATGTAAGCATATAATAAGGATATAATGTATATGAAATAAGAAAGGAGAGAGAAAGAAGTCGAGTGAAGGGATTGAGATGGACTTGAGCCTCGATCGGCGTCCCATACCACCACCGTAGTGTCAAGTCGTACCTAGTGTTGGCATACTCGCTACAAGAGTTGACCCACCACAAGAACAGAGTCTCGGCGTAGTCAAAGATGATGAAATGAGGGTAGCTAGGCCTCATATTTATAGCGAGACCCAAGGGCCCCAGGCAAGTTCACACTTGGCCTAATGGGTTGTCTCAATTGCTATAAATAAGAGGCCTAGCTACCCTCATTTCATCATCTTGTTGACTACGTCGAGACTCTGTCTTGTGGTGGGTCAACTCTTGTAGCGAGCGTGCCAGCACCAGGTACGACTTGACGCCACGACGGTGGTATGGGACGTCGATCGAGGCTCGAGTCCGTCTCGATCCCTTTGCTCGGGGGTGGTTGGGTGGATCGACACCCTTCTTTCCCTCTCTCCTTTCTATCTAGATCTATCTTTTATCCTTATTTTATGCTTACATTAGTTCATGTCTCTAATAGTTGGTATCAAAGCCTATGTTCTAATGTTTCTTTTGTTGTCTTTTGTCTTGTTGATTGATGGTGATCGATCATTGTGCGGTCGGCCTTGATGCAGACAACGATCAACAAAGGAACTTCGGTAACTCTTTCCTAATTTATTTTTTTCTATTTTTTCTTCTCCCATCTAATCATGTGTATAGTCTATATGTAATTGTTTTCATTAATTTAATGATGTTGTAGTGGTAATTAATTGGTTGTATAAAACGTTTACATATGTGTATGAGATCAATACCTCATTTGACATATATTGAATATGTGATAAGTGTCGTATGCCCACGAGTTTAATACCTCAATTGCATATTACGCTCACATACATATGTTATGTATGCGTATGAGGTCAATACCTCGATTTCGTTGTAAATGATATGTGTTTGGTCTCGTATGCGTAAGAGGTCAATACCTCAATTGCGTATTACGATGAACCCTTATTTTTGGATGTTTCGTTTGCGTAGAGCTATATGCCTCGATTACGTATCTCGATTATATCATTTATGGCTATTTGATGTAACAATTTGTTTAATATATGCATATGCGGTCACTTGTATATGTATTTGATCGTATATATGTGCATCATGTGCCCTCACCCTTGTATAAACGTGTGAATAATAGGGGTGCCTTTATGGCGCCGAGTGGGAGTCAAGTCGGGACAAAGAATCCCATGTAAATCGAGATTTATCCCACATTGTAACGCATCCCTCTCCTTGTTCTATAAAAGGAAGGGATGGTCCCTTGTAGAGGGGTTGCCCATTTTGAGTCGTCGGGGTATACCATTTTGTAGAGGGTCATTTTGTTAAGAATATTTGGGGTTAGTAACTGTCTTGTGGTCTTCTTCTTCTTCTCCTTCTTGAGAAGTTGGGCGCAGTAGCCATGACGGCAAAGCTCTGTTAGGGTTAACATCTTTTCTTTTGAGCGTAGCCCGGTTCGAAGCCGGGGTTGTATCTTTTCCTTTGTAATATATACGCTTGTATCTGTTTGTGCATGTTGGTGTGTTCGGTGGTGTCGGGAGCATAGCCCTCCGTTCCCTGTGCATAAGAGTTGGTGTCATGCACACGCTCTCTCTCTCTCATGTTCGGTCGCCTACGGGTCATGTCCGGAGTCGGTTTTCTTGGCATCCCTTTTTCCCTCGTCCAAGACCCCCGTGGTCCTGCCCCTTTCTACATGTACGCGCGTAATAACACGGCATCTTTGGTGAACCCGACGTGAAAGGTGTTGGGAATATGTCCCTCCAGTGGGAGGATGATCCAACTATTCGGAAAACCGACAGTCGAAGAGTCGAAAAACAGGACCCGAGTTTCCACACGAAACTGGATATATAATAGCCAACTCGGGAGACTATATTTGTAAATAGTCTAAGTGTTCGCCCCATGAGGGCTACGTATGTAAATAACCGGAAAGTTGTGTAAGTATATATACAACTAGGGCAAACCTTATGTATGTGTAGAATGTGTTTGTGTTGAGAACGAGAGAGTGTGAGACAGAGAAGGTAGAGTCGCGCCATAGCTATGTGCGTAATAGCAGACGCGAAGAGCCATGTGCGGCTGATATACTCGATAGAGTATTGTAATCATCTCCGTGTTGTATATCCACTAGATATAGTGAAGAATCTGTTCTTGTGGTTTTCCTCGTTTTAGGGTTTCCACGTAAATCTTTGTGCACCATTGTTTATCTTGTCTATTCTGTTATTCGGGTGTAATTCGTATTTCAGCGTTGTCTGTCTATTGTGATTTGAATTCCGTGATGGTTTCTCTACAAAAGGGTGGCAAGGGAGAATGGAGTTGGAAGAAGACGACTTCGCGCAACTTTTTGTCGAAGTAGTGAGGGAGTTTGAACGAGCAACAACAAGAAGAGAGACGGCGCAACAAGCTATTGAGCGAGTGGTCGAAAGAGTTGGCCGTTTCAATGGGGACAAGGTCCCATTCTACTTGGAAGCCTACAACGCGGAAATGGAGGAGCGAGACGTAGATGAGGCGTTGAGGCTGGAGTTCTTTTGTCGGGTCGTCGTCATCCGTATGCACGCAGAAGTGAAGGAGCTCTGAGAAGCTCATAGTTCGTGGGAGGCCTTCGAAGAGGCGCTCCTGCAGGCATATGGAGGACGACGGAAGAGTCAGGGACGACGTGGCTTCGACTAGTGGGTGGCATCGGCGAAGACGTACTGGGGCAAAACGAAGGCATTCCGAGAGTTCGAGCGACGGCTTGCTCGACTCCCAAAGCGGGAACAAGGTTTGGTGGGGGCGGACAAAGTCCTATTGTTCGTTAAGTCGATCGACCAAGCGGAACGGGAGGCCATCGGGATTGAGCTCAAAGACGAGGACGGACCGAATGGCCTTACAGAGGACTGGTCGAAGGTCGGAAGGATATGCCAACAGCTAGATGACGAGTGGGCTGAGAAGGCTAGGAGGAAGGCGTGTGACGGCGTGCCATCACAACGGGAAGAGGCCGAACGGCAAAGAGATTCCGCAAGGCTCAACTTCGGGGCAAGGTTTGCGAAGGTGTACGCAGCTCTCGAGGCAATGCTTGAAGTAGAGGAAAGAATGAGGCTGCAAGCTGAAACCGAGGAGACGGACTTGCCCCACAAGATGGCGGAAGATTGCTACGACGGTACCACGTGAGAGGGTGCGGAACAAAACGCCCTCTCAGCTTGCGAAAACGGAACGGCCAAGGACAAGGCCGAGATACCGATCGCAGAATCGGAACGTTGGAACCGGCGGTTTTAGGCACGTCAGCCTGAAACTCCGGACATTGGAGAAGCAAGCCTAGGCAGGGCTTGCGCAATCGGTAAGGAGTCGACCACCGACTATGAGGAGCCGATGGCTACGGACAAGGGCACAAATACGACGGGCGGTTCTATGCGTCTTCCCACACTTGCTCCGAAAACGATGGCAATCGGGCCCGAGTGCCCATGTGAGTCCCAAGAGGAGGAAGGTGGCGGCGTGAGACCGAGAATCGCCGGTGAGACGATACGAGGAAGGAGCGGACAAAAGCCCTCGGAACCGATTCCGGAGAACTCAGATTCGAGCTGTTATGCCCACGTGAGACAAAGGAGATGGATGACGATATCGAGGAGTCCTGGCACGATGTCAGTGAAGATGGATGGGAAATGGCCCGCGAGGAGATCGGCGAAGGAACCATGGAACGACCTGATTGGGGACCGAACCGCACGGCACTCCGATTCGGGTGGGGCGCGATCCGGTTGTGGATTGTTCGACTGTGCTAGAATCCGCATGAGGGTGCTGATACGAGAGGGGGTGTAGAACAAGCCGCCCTCTTTTACATGGGGAGAAAGACCGACCAGGCGAAGGTCGGAAATCAAAAGGAAGGTGATCAAGGGTTCAGAACGAATCCGGCGGGATCGGCATCGGAGCCGAAACTCCAGACATTGGAGAATCAAGCCCATGCGGGCTTGGTTGATCATAGAGCAGATGCTATCCATTGACACCACTAAAAGGGTCGGTGGCCTGGGATGAGTTGCCGAAAGACGTTACGAAATCGGTTACCCCACATCTTGACCGGAGACTTCGGCGGTTCAAGCCAACGTGGCAACGTGGAAGGAGCGTAAAAGGTGGATCAATGGCGACGAGGGGGAAGAAGGGGTGGTTGACCGAAATATGGGTCCTCCACACTCATTGCCGAGACTGAGGCGTTTGCGTTTGAGAACCAAAGGAAGACCTAAGAGACGGAAAGTGGTGCGAGCCACCCTCTCGACATGCGAAGAAGGAAGACCCAGGATAAGGGTCAGAGATACAGCACGCCCGAGGAGGATCCTTCACACCGGTTTTAGAGACTCCAATGGTCGGCCGAGAGCCGGCATGAGACCTAGAGTGATAAACGGTGGCGGCAAGGGGACGAGAGTGGAAGGCAGTGAAAGGCCGATCCTAAGGTGATCCTCACACCAATCCGGAGACACCAGTAGTTCAAGCCGACGTGGCAATGTGAGACCGATTGAGAAGGATGGTGGCGGCAGGTGAACGGGATCAAGCAGGAGGGGCGGAGGCAGAGCGGCAAGGAGGTATCAGTCCGGCACGGTGACCACTAACCGAAACTGGGCTGGAAGACAACGCGGAAGGAGGAGGAAGAATCGAAGGAAGGTCCTATGGGATCCTCACACCAATATGGGGACACGGGTAGTTCAAGTCGACGTGGTAACGTGAGACCAAGTGAGAAGGATGGTGTAAAAAGTAACGTGCGGAAGCAAGTATGAAGACCGAGCAGAAGGAAGAAAACTCAGGTTTAATGGAGAGCTTGAGCTTACGCAGTATACGCAGGAGAGACAGAGAGAGTGAGAGAGAAAACACAAGAACTATATTCAACAAAAGATCTCGATTCACTACTCTATACATATGTGTGTTCCATGAACACTTTTATACCAGTCCTCGAAGGATTGACCGAAGTACTAACCGTACTTCAATGCTCTTTAAGAGCTCCTACACTAACTCCCAAATATATTCCTCACGGAATATCTTTCCTAACGGCCTCCCGGTTTACGCACTCGGCCTAACCGATCGGTCCCAATCGATCCGGTCCTCGGCTTCTTCAGCCGATCCGGCCGATGTTGAGCTTGTCTCTCAACACTCCCCCTCAAGCTCAACTCGAGGCTCTTCGGGACCCTCGGGCTCACAGCTCCGGTTCCTCCTGGTTTTACGCCTCGCTCGCGCTCCTCGACCTGTTCGACTCCGCGCGCTTCGACCCTTCCAGTCGGCTTGTTTGCTCATGCGGCCCTTATCAGGTCTTCTGTTGTTGCGGTGTTGACACTTCTCCTGCTGCCTTTTCTTCTGCTTGGGCCTCGGTTGATTCAGCGTATCTGAATCAAACATCCGAAAGGACTCGGCTACCTCCGACCGGTTTTCGCTCCCGTCCGAGTTGGCTGTCTCCAACTCGTCTTCGGTCTTCTCGCCCTTGCTGGCGTCATCTTCCCCATGCGTGGTTGGCTTCGGCTCTCTCCTTCGGCTGCTCCCCTTCTGTCCGCTTTCGGACTTTTCCACAGGGGGTCCGCCCTTGGCTTCTTTAGCCGATCCGAAGTCGAACTCGACAACCGAGTCAACAACCGAGTCAACCGACTCGGTGTCGCGGCCTCGGCTCCTTTCCTGCTGCTTTGCTTGGTAGTTCGGGATTGTTCTCCCCCGAGAATTGGCACGTCGAGAATTGCCGCAACTTGTCCAGACCAAGGTGCTTAGTGAAGATGTCGGCAGTCTGCCGATCCGTCGGAATGTACCGAAGTTCGTCTTCACCGGAAAGGACACGCTCACAGAAGAAATGGTAGTGCACCTCAATGTGCTTGGTCCATGCGTGGAAAACGGGGTTTTTCGCGAGCTGGATGCTGCTGAGGTTGTCGAAGTAGATCGTCGTCGGATCTGACACCTCCTCTTGCAGATCCTTAAGTAGCCGCTTCAACCATATGGCTTCGCATGTCGCGACAGCCGCTCCTCGGTACTCAGCTTCGATGCTCGACAGTGCAACTGTCGGCTGCTTCTTACTGCTCCACGCGATCGCGGCACTCCCGAGGGAGAACGTGTATCCAGACGTGGATCGGCGATCAGCGGCGTTGCCAGCCCAATCAACATCGGTGTAGACGACTAACTGCGCGGCTGCACCGGTCCGATATAGTAGTCCCCGGTCCTTAGTGTCGTTGACATACCGAAGTATGCGTTCCGCACACTGAAGGTGCTCCTCGGTAGGTCGCGCCATGAACTGACTAATCACTCCGACCGGATAACTGAGGTCGGGTCGGGTGATGGTCAAGTATATGAGGCTTCCGACAATTTGTCGGAACCTCGTCGGGTCGCATACCGTTCCCGTATCGGGACGAAGCTTGACGGTTCTGTCCAGAGAAGTTGAGACTGACTTACAGTCGACCATCCCGAATTTGAAGAGCATACTCAGCACGTAGTGACGTTGGCTGATCAATATGCCTTCGGGGGTACGGATCACTTCGATCCCGAGGAAGTAATGAAGGTCCCCCAAATCCTTCATGTCGAACGATGCCGCAAGCTAGAGCTTCACGCGGTGGATTTCACCTAGGTCGGCGCCGGTGATGACAAAGTCATCAACATATAGTAAAATACTAACCGGTCCGAGTTGACCTTTCCGGATGAACAGGGAAGAGTCCGATTTTGACGTGACGAAACCCATCCGACGCAATTGTTGCGTGATCTTCGCGTTCCAGGCACGCGAGGCTTGCTTCAGTCCGTAAAGGGACTTCTTCAGTCGGCATACTGCCGAGGAGTTCGTTCCAGAGTGAAATCCAGGGGGCTGTACCATGTACACCTGTTCCTCAAGGTCACCTTGCAGGAACGCATTCTTTATATCCATCTGATGTAAGTGCCACCCCTTGGCCGCGGCTACTGCGAGCAAAACACGGACGGTCGTCATTTTCGCGACCGGCGCAAACGTCTCATCGTAGTCGATGCCGTGTTTCTGCGCGTAGCCCTTTGCCACTAGCCGAGCCTTGTACCGGTTGACTGAGCCATCGGTGTTGTAGTTGACCTTGTACACCCACCTACACCCGAACGGTTTTACCCCTCTTGGTGCGTCAACCAAGTTCCAGGTCTCGTTCTCCGCCAATGCATGCATCTCTTCCTCCATCGTGGCACGCCAATTCGCGTCTTTAGCAGCTTCTGCATAGCTCTCCGGCTCATGCACTTCCGCTACACGGGTCATGTACGCATAATGATGCGCCATGTACTCGTTGTATCCGAATCGCAAAACAAGATTCTTCTGGCGGGTAGATCGGCGTAATCTCACATTAGCCGATGTCGAGGCCTTCTCGGTCGACGCGGTCTTCACCTTTAAAGACCCGTCACCGGTTCCCTCGGAGTCGGACTCGCGTCGGTCTGACTCGTTCCTATCCGTGCCGGAATCCGACACCTTCTTCTTCCCTTTCTCTTTGCGTGTAAGCCGTCTCCTCGGTTTCCTGCGCGGGGAATGCACGGCCGAGTCTCCACTACTCGTCGGCTCTTCATCGGACTGGTCGTACCGACTCACTCGTCCAATCGCTCCACTTAAACGGAGTGAAATCGGACTCTCTTCGCGGGTCTTGATTTCGGGCTCATCCGGAGGCATCTCGGCCTCGCTGACCTCATCGTCAGAGCTCGGATTGGAGTTGGGGTTCGGAGTTGGGGGCTGGTACCAGGACGCGGACTCGTCAAACACAACGTCGCGGCTAACACGCGCTTGTTTGGTGCAAGGGTTATAGCACTTATAGCCCTTCTGCTCGTCCGAGTAACCGACCAAGATGCATTTCTCGGCCTTTGCGTCCAGCTTCCTCCTTTTCTTCTTCGGTACATGCACATACGCAATGCTACCGAACACCCTCAAGTATCGCAAGTTCGGCGTGTATCTACAACTGAATTCGCGCCGAATTCCCATTTGTTGTAGATAACCGTTGAATTGACCTGAAAAGTACTCTTTCCCGCCATCCGACCGCAGGCACTTGATCTTTCGTCCCGTTTCCGTTTCCACGAACCCTTTGAGGTCCCGGAAATAGTCGAAGACTTCGCTCTTCCTCTCAATGAGGTAGATCGACGTGTGCCGCGTGTGGTCGTCGATGAAGGAGACGAAATATCGGCTCCCACCAAGACTAACATTTTGTGCCGGCCCCCATACATCGGAGTGTATAAGGTCGAGCTTATTCCGGCTCCGGTTTTGCTCGTTGGGGAAAGGAAGTCGGTGTTGCTTCCTGAGCTGGCAGGCTTCACAAATTTGTGCCTTTCGGCCACTAAATTTGGGCAATCCGAACACTACCTGTTTCGATTGCAGATCTTGAAGCCGCTGGTAGTTGACATGGTCTATCCGCTTGTGCCACAAGTCGATGTCCGACTCGGTTTTTCTTCCCTTCGCAAACATTGTGGTGCCGCCGTCAGTGGAGTTGAGGATGAACATCCTCCCGTCTCTGCGCCCTTGCGCAATCACACGGCCTTCTTCCTCAATGAAGCACCCGAGGTGTGTAAACCGGACCTCCATCCCTTGGTCGACGATCTGTCCGACCGAGACCAAGTTCTTCGTGATTGTCGGAATGTGCAGCACGCTCATGAGTTTCCCTTTCTGCCCGACATGGCTAAGGGGAACTTCTTCGACATTCGCGATCGGATGCGGAGTGTCGTCTCCTGTTGCGACTACTCCAGGTTGTATCGGTTTTTCAAGGTACGAGAACCACTCCTTATGGCTCGTCATGTTGATTGACGCGCCGGAGTCTACGTACCATAGCTCATCCGATCTCGGGGTGATCTGTTTCATTGACTTTGGTTTGTGTCTCGTCACGAAGGCAGACCCTTCTCTGGCTCTCCCGGAGTCTTCGGCGTAGTGTGATCACTGCCGATTTCCCTTGTCGGTATGTCCGGAGCCGTTTTCGGAACCGGTTCTCTCCGAATCGGCGTGCTTCTTCCAGCACTCACTTTCCCTGTGGCCTTTCTTGTCACAGTACCAGCACTCCGCGATGGCCTTCTCTTGCCGGTTCTCATCGCTTCGACTCCCCCTGTTTCCGGAGGGTTCGGAGTTGCTGTCGGCCCTAAACCGGTGCCTTCTTCCTTGATCTCGTCGGCCGCCTCCATTGCGCGCCGACTCGCCTCGACCTCCACGTCCACGGGGCCTATCTCCCTCCGTGTACAACATTCTGCCGTCGGTGTGCGTGCTTGTAGAGGCACCCGCGTGGTTCTCCTCTACCAGGAGCATTGACTGTAAGTCGAAAAAGGACGACGTATTCTCCCGGGTACACACAGCCGTCCAGAACGCTCCGAACTTCGACGCCAAACCTCCGAGACAGATCTGGACCATCTCACTCTCCTCGATGTTCACCTCTATGGAGGCGAGGGAGTCGCAGATATCCTTGATCTTCGAGGTATAGTCCGCCACCGACAAGTCGCGTTGTCGTAGGTTGCTCAACTCCTGTCGGAGCTGAAGCTTCCTGGCTGTGGTGCTCATGGCGAAGATCTTCTTCAGATTTTCCCATGCACCCTTCGGCGTCTTTGCATCCCGAACATAGCTCAATAGCTGTCCACACACGACGCGAAGCAGTATAATACCCTGCTCACCGATTGCTCCCACGACGGGAAGTCTCTGTGTGTCGATTCAGGTGCCGCGTCATTAGCTCCTTCGACATAACTCTAGTAGCCGTGCCCGAGCAGGTACTGGTGCATCTTGTAAGACCAAGACGTGTAGTTGGTTCTGTCGAGCTTCTCTGTTGGAAGCGAGCTCACCATGCCTCTATCCATCGTTCTTCTTGTTCTTCTTCGTCAAGCTATGTCGGCTGCAGAGAGGTTCTCAACCCTTGCGCTCTGATACCATGTAAAAAGTAATGGGCGGAAGTAAGTATGAAGACCAAATAGAAGGAAGAAAACTCAGGTTTAATGGAGAGCTTGAGCTTACGCAGTATACGCGGGAGAGACAGAGAGAGTGAGAGAGAAAACACAAGAACTATATTCAACAAAAGATCTCGATTCACTACTCTATACATATGTGTGTTCCATGAACTCTTTTATACAAGTCCTCGAAGGATTGACCGAAGGATTGACCGTACTTCAATGCTCTTTAAGAGCTCCTACACTAACTCCCAAATATATTCCTCACGGAATATCTTTCCTAACGGCCTCCCGGTTTACGCACTCGGCCTAACCGATCAGTCCCAACCGATCCGGTCCTCGACTTCTTCAGCCGATCTGACCGATGTTGAGCTTGTCTCTCAACAGATGGTGGCGGTAGGAAACGGGAACCGGCGATGTAGAAAGAGCGGATTGGGAGCCGATGAGACGGGAGCCGGCAAGACTCAAATTGAAGAAGGGGCGAACCCTTACCGGTCGGTTACGGTTTCGGAAGGAGCCGGTAAGGACCAACCAGGGAGCGGTGGGTCAAGCTGGAAATGCACACCCGGGAGCGGAACATAAGACGTGCATGTGGCCATTAAGGACCAATTTGAAGCACGAGTATGGGACGATGTTCGGCACGGGTGGTGCCGAACAAGGATGGTGGAAGACGGTGTCGTGAAGAAAATCAGCCATAGGCGGAATTGGAGAGAAGTCCTCCTGCTTTTATCCCCGTGAGCGCCTGCACCGCTCCTTCCGTGACTTCTGATATATCGATCGATGCTGCCGCCTGCTCTGGTTCTGCGTGTGGTGGAGCGTCGGCGATCCGCAACAATCCTTTTAACCCGTTCTCCCTCATCCATTGGCGTGCCTCTTCCGACAGTACCATTGTTTCGAATTCTTCTTCTGCTGCCTGTTGTTCAGGATCGGGCTGTGTGTGCTCTGTGCGTCGGATCGCTCTACTGTGCTTCAGCGCCTGTATGTAGGAAAATTCGTAAAAAGTGAGTCCTTCGCAGGCCTGTGTCTTATATAGTGGCCTTTGGCTCGAGCCGCCCTTTTTCGTTTCCCGCGCATGTTCCTCTCCCGCCATAATTAGTATGTCCTTTCTTGTTTGCCGCGTGTGAGTGCCCACGTTCCATGCTTTAAATAGCAAGTACGCGCACGTCCTTCTTTAATGCATGGCGCCTCTTCGTTGCATGGTGGCGCTCCCACCTCTTGTGATCTCCCCATCATTACTATGATTCGCATCGATTTTGCCCACGTCTTCTTTTTTTTTTTTTTTTTTTTCTTTGTTTGGACCACGTGATTTGCTGGTCCCCCCCGATTTGTTCGGGTCGGTTCGTGTGGATACCGGATCCTTCTGTCGGTTTTCCGGGATAGTCTTTGTCAATATCGGTGTCGGTTCTTCATCTTGCCGGATTTTCGGGTTTTTCTTGAACGGGTTTGCTGGCATATTTCCCTTATACGGCTTTAGCCGAAACCCATTTGCCCACTTGCCGATGACATCTCCAGACAACGTGCCGAGCTGATACGACCCATTGTACTCCTTGGTGATCCAGAACGGTCCGGTCCATCGAAACCGCAACTTTCCCGACATGTTCCCTATCCGTGTCTGGAATAGTAGCACCGGTTTCCCAACTTCGAACTCCTTTTCATTGCCACGCCGGTGTCGGTCCACGAAAGCTTTTCTCCTCCTTTGCTCCAGTTCGAGTTGTAGTAAGCTGGCTATTCGGTTTTCTTCTAATTCCAACAACGTCGCCAGCCAGATTCGTTCGGACTCGTTCTCACTTAAGCGCTCCTTCACCTGAATCCGTAAGCTGGGGATCTGGAACTCTACCGGCATGACCGCTTCTAACCCGAATCCTAGACGGAACGGGGTTGTCCGGATGCTGGTTTTGTACGTTGTTCGGTACGCCCATAGCGCGCTTTGCAATTTCGTATCCCAGTCGGTCCGGTTCTCGTTGACGATTTTTCGTAGGATGTTCTGCAGAGTTTTGTTCGTTGATTCCGCTAGTCCATTGGCTTGAGGGTAGTAGGGTGTACTCTTTTTATGTACCACCGCGTAAAATGACGTCAGGCTTTCTACTACCTGCCCGAGAAAATGCCCTCCTTGGTCACTTATAAGCTTGATCGGGCAACCATACCGGCACCATATGCACTCGTACAGGAGCTTTGCCCTGGACGCGACCGTGTTGTCCCGTAAGGCCTTTGCTTCTACCCATTTGGTGCAATAGTCGGTTGCCACTATGACATACCGATTTCCGGTTCGCATTGCCAGTTGCTTGAAGGGACCGACAAAGTCCAAACCCCACTTTTGAAACGGTTCTAAGGGCAAGACCGGGTGGTGTGGCATCCGGGCCTGCTCTGTGGGTTGGCCCAGTTGTTGACACAAATCGCATTCTCTGCTATACTTCACGGCATCTTTTAGGGTGGTGGGCCACCACAGTCCGCTCTGCCATATTTTTCGAGCGGTTGCGTCGCCGGCATAATGCCCACCGGCAATTCCACAGTGGGCTTCCCTGAGGATTAAATCCTTCTCATCGCTCCGCACTGCTCGTCTCCAGATGCCATCTGCCCCCTTGTGATAGAGGGTGTCTCCAACCAAGCAGAAGTGTCTACTTCTTACTGCTACCCTTTTCCTTTCATCGCGGTCCATGTTCTCCAGGGGAACTCTGGTGCTCAGGAACTGATGCATCTCAGTTAGCCATGTGTCTTCATCGGCTACCGTTGTATCCGTTGCCGGTTTCGTCGTGATCCGGAACAATTCGGCGTCGGGAAAGTCATCCTGGACGCCGTCCCCTGCTTCTCCGGATTCGAGTCTGCTTAGGTAGTCCGCTACCGCATGCTGCGCCCCGGGTCGGTGGAAAATGTCGAATTCAAATTCCTGTAGCAGCAGTGTCCACCGTGCAATTTTTCCCGTCAGGGATGCCTTCGAGACCAGGTAGAGTAGTGCCGAATGGTCGACATGGAAGGAAAACTTCCTTCCGAGCAGATAGTGCCTGTACTTTGTGACACTATACACCATTCCCAATGCCTCGCGTTCCGTCGTAGAGTAATTCCGTTCGGCTTTTGAGAGTTTCCGGCTTGCGTAGTACACCGGTCGGTACCATTTCGGCTCCGTGAGTTGCATCAGAACCCTGCCGATTGCTACGTCCGACGCGTCGACGAAGACGTGAAAGCTTTTACTCCAATCCGGCGGTTGCACCACCGGAGCTTGCGACAACATAACCTTCAACGCTTGGTAGGCTTCCTCCTCCGTCTCCGCCCATAGGAAGGGTACCCTATGTACGGCGGTATGTAACGGTGTAGCGAAGTTTGCGAGGTGCCGTATCATCCGGCTATGCCACCTTATTTGGCCCAGGAACCGGCTTAAAGCCTTTGCGTTATTTGGTGCTGGTGCCTCGAGAATCGCCTTGACTTTATCCGGATCTACCGCGATTCCTTCCTTACTCACCACGTGCCCTAGTAAGTTGCCGCTTGCCACTCCAAAGACGCACTTGGCCGGGTTCAGGCTTAATCGGTACTCGCGGCACTTCTCCAAGCACAGCCGGAGGTGATCGAGATGCTCTCCGTGCCGGCTATAGACCGCGAAATCGTCAAGGAAGACCTGCATAAAACCGGGGATATATTTCCCGAAAATTTCCATTATTATCTTTTGAAAGGTCGCTGGAGCCGTCTTTAGTCCGAACATCATCACGACCGCGACGAACACTCCCCATTCCGTCACGAATGATGTCTTCTCCTGGTCGGCCGGGTTCATTCGTATTTGGTTGTAGCCGCTAAATCCATCTAGGAAGCTGTAAACTTCGTGGCCGGCTACCGCATCTAACACCCCGTCCGTAAATGGTAGTGGAAACGCATCGGTCACTGTTGCGGCATTTAGTTTTCGGTAGTCCACGCATACCCGGATTTTGCCGTTCTTTTTCGGGACCACCAATATCGGACTCAGCCAGGTTGCCTGCTTGACCGGTCGGATAAATCCGACCCGGAGGAGCTTATCAATTTCCTCCTTCACCTTTGCCGCATAATTCGGATTCATCCGGTACCTTCGTTGAGCGATCGGTTTCGCGTCCGTACTTAGGTGAATTTGGTGCTGATAGAGCTGGGGGTCCAACCCTCGCATGTCTTTGTACGACCACGCGAACACATCCTTGAAGTCTGTTAATAATGCTACCATTGCCTTCTTTTCTTCCTTCGGCAATTCCTTTGCAACATTTACCGGTCGGGGCTTGTCTGCTGTGCCAAGGTCCACCTCCTCGAGTTGGGATGCTTTTACCCTCTGGGATATCATCATTTCCCTCTCTAGGGATTCCTGCGCTTGTCGCAGTTCCCGGATCGCTGCGTGGTCCGGTTCATCCGGTGTCGTAATGTACGGTTCTACTGCCGCCGTGATATCCACCTCAAATAGTGGGACGATTCCTGGGTGTTCCTCGAGGTACCGCTCGACTTCCTCGTCCGGTAATCCCTCCAACATGTTAATGCTTTCCGCATACAATGGAGTTGCTTCCTTACTGGTGATCACCCGTGGTTGCGTCGTTACTCGTACCTTTGTTTTCCCTCGCCGGAATGTGATCATGTTCTTTTGCCAGCTCTGCTTCATATGCGCCGTTCGCAGCCATGGTCGTCCGAGCAGTAGGGGGTACGCGCCTTGTACATTCAGCTGCAGCACCACGGCCGATATCCGGAATACGTGGCCTCCGATCGTTACTTCCAAATCCCGGATAAGCCCGGTCTGTCGGACTGAGCTGGTATCCGCCATGCGTAACCAGAAGGGGCATGGTTCCCAATCCCGGATGCCCAGGTCGTTGCATGTCTGTTGGCTGATGACATTTACCCCGGAGCCTCCGTCAATAATCGTTCGAGCAATTTCCTTTCCTTTCACGATTGCCGTGATCGCCGGGCTACTTGTATCGACCACCGCTGGTCCTTCCTCCGGGTTGGAGAAGAATGTTGGTGCTTGCGTCGGCTTCGGTTTGCTCACGGATGCCTGTAAGTCTGCCGTAAACCGTGGCACCAACTGTAGTAGTGGTGCTAACGGCAGCACGATTTGACAGTCCTGTAGCGCTTGCCACGTCGGGTTTTCCCCTGGCTGTATGATTTCTTCGTCTTTTGGCATATTTTTGTCTCTTACTTCTGCCGCATTTTGTTCATTGGCCTGCTTGATCCATTGTGCCGCTTGTTTTCTGATTGCCTCCTGGGCTTCCCACTCGGCAGTCTTTCCCTTTGACCGGGTTGTGACCTGCTGTACTTCTGTTATTTCGGCTGTAACCATGTTGACTTCCGGCTGCTTGTCATTGGTTTTGCTTGGGCATTGGTTACTATAGTGGCCTTCCTTACGGCAGTAATAACAGTACACCTTGTGACTATTGCTCGTTTCTCCTTTGTCCCCGGTTTGGAGGGTGGGTATGCTCCGGCGGTCGTCTTCGGTTTTTCGGTTATCCGGTACCGATACCGGGTTGTCATTCCTCGCTGCCTCCCGACGTTCCTCTCTTCGGAAAAATCCACGCTTCTGATTCCGTTGGAAATTTCTGTTCCCTTGTCGCCTCTCTTCTCTGCATCGTTCGTATTCCGGGGATTCGTCTCGGTCGTACCGGTCCCGGGGGTAGCTATCTCTGTGTCTCTCCTCTCGGTCATAGTTATCGCGTCTTCTATCAGCGTATATGTTACCGTCGTCTCTCCGGAATCGATCCTCGTCCGGGTTCTGATTGCGCGGTTCTATGTGTCGAACCGGTGCTGCCTGCCGATTTAACAGGTTATATTCGCATCGGTCCGTTGTATGGGCTCGAGAGTTGCAGATCATACATTGTGTCCGCAGGGTGCAGTCTACTGTTGAGTGCCCCGAATTTAGGCATGTTGTACATTGTAAGGCCTGTCGGAACCTCAGATCTTCCTCCTTCGGGAGTGCCCGGTGTAACATCCCCATCGACAAGAAGGGGCTAGTCTTGTCCATTTCTAAAACCCGATCAATAACTTGGTCCATTGTGCGGGTTTGGAAATCAAGGACTCCGCACATTGTTCGAAGTGGCTCTTTTAGCGCGGCCAAAAAGACGGCTTTGGCTTCGTCTTCGGGTGGTGCTCTTATCAGTTGGCTGTGCAAGGTCTGAAACCGAATGATGAATTGTGGCACAGTCTCGTTCTCTTCCTGCCGGGTGGTGTAGAACTGCCCGACCAATTCCTTTTGCTCAAATTGTCTGTGAAAAAGCCTGAGGAATCTGGCCTTCAAGGCATCGAATGTGGCAAAGCTGCCCGGTAAGTGCTTTACGTGCAATCGGGCCGCCGGTCCTTCTAAGGTTATGCCGAATTCGGCGACTTTGGATCATTCGGCTTCGGGCTCCGTCAGTCTTTGGGAGACATGGTTGGCTTCCCATGTTTGGAGGAATGCGTACACGTGTGCCTCCGCGTCGGCCTCATCCCGGTACTTTGGGTATGGGTACGGCATCGTGTCGTCCAACTGACTCTCCTGCTTCCTTCGCTCTCTGTCCGCTGTTGGCGTTGGTGTGAGAACCCTTGGTTCCTCCGTGGGTGTTGCTGGTGTCCGGTCCTTTGGTTCCTCCGCGGGTGTTGTCGGTATCCGCTCCTTCGGTTCCTTCACGGTTGTTGTCGGTATCCGGTCAGCCTCCCTCGGCGATTGCCGGTCACCGAATTCCAGGGTTATTTCTTCCTCTGGCGCCGGTGTTACTGAGTCTTCCAACCCCTCGTCCTCCCGGTCATTTGGTGTGTCGTGGCTGCTTTTATACCGGGACGCAACGCTTCCGTCGCTTTCCGACTCCGCCTCAAGTGTTGCGAATGCTTCTGAGTCCCCGTCGCCCCCGGCGAGCGTCTGCAGTATCGTTTCCGCCTCTTGCAGGCTTGTTATGCTACTGCCTTCGTCGGGGATTTGCAGAACCCGGAACTGCAGTGCTTCTTCTGCGACTCTCCGAAGAGTTTTGGAGAATGACCGATCCCGTTGGATCTCGTCGACGGCTTACTGCAGGGCTTCCCGTCGTTGCTCGCGTTCGGTGTATCGTCTCCCTCGTTCGGTGATGTGGTCGTCGTTTGGTATAGACATCCATCCCCCGGTTGTCCTCTGCACTTTGCAGGAATCGTGGTCGCCAAAATAGTGTTGTCTGGCTGGCCGGACTAGCCTCAACACAGGTGTCTATCCAACACTTCTCCAAAGGGGTGGTAAGGATTGAATGCTAGGTTACACGCGTAAGATGATTACAATTAAGCATAGACGGTAAACAATACGAGATACAGATAGACACGCAATAATTACTATTGTATTACTTCCGTCAAACCCTTTACAAATCATCGGATCCTTTTATAGGCATCCGGCAAGGTTACAATCGGTGCGCTTAGGCAACCGACATCCGAATCGGTCCGGATCCGGATCGGTACAACTGTACCGGATCCGTCCCTCCGAATAATAATTCTACTATTATTTACTTCCTATTATCCGGTCCGACTCCGCCTTCCCACTTGTCCTTGCTCTTCTGACCGGCCAATAGGGGACAGGGAATAAAGGGGAGAGGACAAGAGCAAACGGGGCATCGCGCGCGAGGAGGTAGGGGGAGAGGCTTCGGAACGGAAGCCCGAGCTCTCTACTGGAATCGTCGCTCTCTGCGGGTGTCGGGAGGTCGCTGACTCTGCTTCGTGGATAGCCCGTGTGCTTCCAGCAGAGTCACTCCCTTTTGCCCCTTTTGTTTTCTTTGAGTCGTGTGACTGTCGTCGGTGTGCATGAGTTGGGTCCCCGTGTCGGGTCCGTCGCCGCCTTGTCGGTTGTAATTGTCGGAGCTTGTAACCTCTTGTCATTATAATTAAGTGTTACGTTCTATATCTCTTTTTCTTGCCTGTACGTGTCTGTGGATCTCTCTCTCTCTCTCTCTCTCTCTCTCTCTCTCTCTCTCTCTCTCTCTTGCTCCTCGGTCCAAGACCCTCGTGGTTCCGCCCCTTTCTACACGTACGCGCATAACAACGCGACATATTTGGTGAACCCGACGTGAAGGGGCAGCAAAGGAGTCAAAAGATGAGGGGATCGGAGCTAGCAGAGGCAATGGCGGTGGCCGTCGACCGGCTGGTGAGCGCTCGTGAGGGGACAGGTACCCTCGATAGAGCCATAGAATCGATCGTCGGCTCTATAGGCCGTTTCGGAGGGAAAGACGCCACAAGTTATTTGGAGGCTTACCGGGCCGAAATGATCATGAGGGATATCCCGGTGGACAGGCGGCTGTCCGGATTCCCTCGGGTGGTGACGCCGGGCATCCATGCAGAGGTGGTCGAGGTGCTGGCCGGATGCCAGACTTGGGAGGAGTTCGAGCTGCAGCTCCTCGAGAAGTACGGGTTTGACGACTCGCTCCGGCTGTTGAGGCGGGACTTCATGGCATGGGTGGAAAGCCCCCGAAAGGGGAGGAACACGTCGGTGCTCCTCCAGGAGTTGGAAAAACGGTTCGCGCGGCTGTCGACGCTGGACCGGACGGTGCTCGAAACAAGTCGAGTACTGCTGTTTGTCAAGTCGCTGGATGCGCTCGACAGGGAAAAGGTGGGTCCCCTATTGGAAATGGACAAAGGGCTCACGATGGACTGGGCTATGGTAAAACGGGTCTGCAACCGTTTCGACAAACGACGCGATTGGAGCAAAGGAAGCACGTCCCGGGGAGGAAACTCGAGGAGCCAGTTTCGGTGCCGGATGGGAGGAAGGAAGAGCCCCGAATCTGGCCGGAGTCGGGGTCGGCATCGAACGACGTGGTCAGAGGCCCATCAGGAGGAGCGGCTCTGGAGGAGCGGCTCTGGAGGAGCTGACACAGATGGTGCGCGACCTGCAGATCGCACAGGCCCGGAGAGACAACGGTGAACAACCTCGCGACTGGAGGCCGCCAGCTGGGCAACAGTGCATGTGGTGTGACATGATCAGTCACATTCGGAAGGATTGCGCGGATTTCGCCGACGCGCTCAGGACCAACGTGGTGTACCTCTGGAACGGGCGGGTGCACGCAAGCGAGACCCGGAGAGCCCTAGAACTGAATACGGGGCGCGGCGGAATGAAGAGGTTGATGGAAGAGGCCGTGGCACGGCACGTCGAAGCCGTCAACTACTCGGTGTCGGCGGGAATTCGGATCGGGGGTGATGAGACCCGGAAGGCGAAGGATTCCAGATTCTGGCCGCTAGTGCTAGAAGGCCTCTCTGGAGTTCGGTTGAGGAAGGAAGAGGCGGACCGCGCGGAATAGAGGGTCCAGGAGGTCACCGGTTGGGACGATCCGGTCGAAGAGAAAACGGGCTTTGTAGAAACCACTCGCCAGAACTACGAGAATCTGGTGGAGGACAAATGGGCAAGAAAGGCCGGAGGGGTCGGACCCCCGAGGTATGAGACTTGGTTCGGACCGAAACCGACCGGTGCCGGCAACCCAGGCGCGCCGGACGAAAAGAAGCAGGCAGGGTTTCGGTTGAGCACCGAGATCGAAAGGACCACAGACCTACGAAAGGTCCTGGAGGAACGTATCCTCGACAACAAAGTGGAGTTGTCATTGCGGGAGGTGCTGGGAATCGCCAAGAGGGAGTTCCACGACTCTATCGTAGACTTGGTGAAGCGCAAGAGGCTCTCGACGGAGCTGGAACCGGAGATGCCGGTGGAGGTACGGACCACGCACCTGGAAGACGAAGCCCTGGAAGACGAGCTAGTGGGAAGCCACTACATGAAGCCGCATTGGGCCAGGGCGACTACGGAAACCCCTATACAGATTGGGAACGTTCTGGAACCGGTGGTGGCGTTGGTAGACCATGGATCCGAAATCAACCTGATGTCCATGGATTTCTACAAGAAGGGTAAATGTCCGATCAACACCAAGCATGGTTGGAAGATACGGGCAGCGACGCGCGCCACGGAAGAACTACATGGGGCCTGTCCGAACGTACGGGTGAAAATCGGCGATGTCGAGATCGACCAACACTTCTTCGTGCAGGAGACGTCCTCGCATTTGGTTATACTAGGAGAGCCATATATCACGGCAGCACGGATGGAGACCAAGGTGTTGGACAAAGGTTCAGCCTATGCTAGAGTCAAGAGCCAGGACGGGCGTCACTCGGTCCAGTTCCTAACGGTGCGACCAAACCACGAGCGTAACCGCGAGGCCTTGGGCAGCGAAACCCGAGGGTATTTTTAGAGAGGGCTATCGAGGCGTGGAGCCACGATAGTTCGGACGTCCGGGAACAACCCCACAAATGTACAGAACGAAAGAAGACTTGTACCATGGGTAGGAAGTTTTGGTTCTCCGACAACGGAGGTTGTACTATAACCGGCGTCAACGGCCGGGAGAGGAAGCGAGCGGAGGAGCGGCTCAAGGGATGCGGAGTCCTCTTCCCCGACGAAGACATCAGGGGCGCCGTGGAGGCGGTCTCTTTTGACGACACCTTGGGAGAACTACGAAAGGTGATTGATGAAGACCTTAGAGAAGACCGGACCGTTCCGATAGGATCGATGGGAATGTACGATCAGTTCCAACTAGCCGTGGAGAGTAGAGACATTACGACGATGCAGACTCCTCTCGGCCTAGTGCAGATGTGTACCCTGCCACAAGGAGGGACGGACTCAGTGGCTCACATGGTGAACGCGATGAACAAAGTGCTCAGGGATTGTGTCCCGGACATCACCATGCCATTCTTAGACGACATCCCGATCAAGGGATGCCCGATGGAGAAAAGGGACGAGGCAATCGGGCTGAATGGATGTCGGAATTTCGTGGTGTCCCACATCGATGACTGCGAGAAGGTGTTGCAGAGACTAGAGCGCACGAGGCTCACCTTCTCCAGGGAAAAGTCGGCCTTCGGACAGTCGGAGATCTTGGTGGTCAGACACCTGTGCGGGCCTTATGGTAGGAAACCGTCTCCGGAAAAGGTAGAGGCCATCTCCGCGATGAGGAACAATTGCGGGTCGGTCACGGAGGTCCGCAGATTCTTGGGGGCATTCGCGTTCTACCACATCTGGATCCTGCACTACGCACATGTCGCGGAACCCCTCTACGGGCTATTGAAAAAGGGGCGTAGCTTTGAGTGGAGGACAGAGCACACGGAGTCGGTTCGGAGACTAAAGGAGGCGCTTACGGTAGCGCCGGCTCTCCGTAAATCGGTTTACGGCAAGGATGTTCCCATCTGCGTAACGGTGGACACTAGCCCGACCGGGATCGGGTGGGTAATCAGTCAAGAGGACAAGGGCGGCGTACGATTCCCGATCCGGTTCGGGGTGAAGGTATTAAGCGAGCGACAACGAGGGTACGCCCAGGTTAAGCGCGAACTTTGGGGTGTCGTTTCGGCAGTCAAGGCTGACAAGGATTATCTGATCGAGACAGAGGTGATCATCGAGACAGACTGCCTGCCGATACTTGGCATGGTTTCCGGATGCGCGACGCTAAACCTAGCAATGCTCTGGTGGATAGCGTACATTAAGTCCCTGAACCTGGAGATATGGCACATCTCCGGAAAGGACAACGCCATGGCCGACATGCTTTCGAGGGCAAGGTTCAATGACGAAGACGGTATGGTTTCGGATGACGAAGAAGTCGGCGAGCACTTCTTCGGGTCGGCTAACGTAACGACGAGGAAAGGGAACACTCCAGCGTCTAACAAATTTGACGAAAGCAGGTACGACGGGCAGTGGCTCCAAATCGGGAGTTTCCTACGGACGATGAAGCCGGACGCAGTATGGGCGAGAGAGGAGGCAAGCCGGATACGGAGGAAGGCGTACCGATTCTTCCTGCGGGACAGGTGCATATGGAGGCACCCAAAGAAGAGAAGCGGCATTCCACTCCGAGTAGTAGCAAAGAAAGAAGAACAGGGGAAACTACTGGCGGCATTTCACGAGAGCCCCTGGGCCGGACACCGTGGAACGTGGGCCACTTTCGAGAAGCTGAAGCTGAAGTATTGGTGGCTGGGGCTGTACCAGGACGTGCATCGGTACGTAACGACTTGCGAAAGCTGTCAGATGCACTCTGTAGTCCGACACCGGGACGAGCTACACCCGTCCTACGCGCCTACGGTCCATTTCAAGTGGATGGTCGACTTGATGATGATGCCGATGGGGGTAGGACAGATGCGATACCTGGTGCTTGCACAGGAGGACTTAACGAACCAGGTGGAAGGCCGTGCACTGTAAAGCAAGACAACCGCGGCGGTATGCTGGTTCCTGATCGAAGAAGTAGTGTGTTGGTACGGGTGCGTCGGGAGGATCATGGCGGACCGGGGAGAGCTGGATGCGCGGGAGGCCGAGGAGCTGTTTGATCGGCTAGGCGTCAAACTCTCCCTCACCACGGCGTACAATCCGGAGGCGAACGGAAAGGTGGAATGTGGGCACAGACCGATTGTAAAGGCGTTGGTGCGTGCATGCCGTGGGCAGGTCGGAAATTGGCCACGACTCCTTCCTTACGCGCTATGGGCGGACTGAACTATGCACAGTTCAGTGATAGGGTTTATGCCGGCGGAGCTGATGTACGGACAAAAGCCGATCATGCCGGTGGAGCGGACGGTTTCTTCGTGGGCGGTGGTAGATTGGAAAGACGAAATGAGCCGGGAGGAGTTGTTGGCGGCGCGGATTCGGCAACTCGAGCAGAGGCCGGAGGACGTGATACGGGCGAAGGAAAGGCTGCAAGCGGCATAGGAGCGGAACAAGATCCGGTTCAACCGGACGCACCGATTGCGACCAAAGAAGATCGAGGAAGGCGACTGGGTCTTGGTATACGACAGCAACCTCGACAATAAGCACAAGGCGGTGCGAAAGTTTGCTAGGAGATGGTTCGGGCCCTACATGGTGACGAGCGCGAACGGCCACGGAACGTACCACCTCGCAGAACTCGACAGGACACGGTTAGCGGTGCCGGTGGCCGGAAAGCGGATCCAAACTTTCAAAAAGCAGTCCGAAGACGAGCCGGAGCCTGCGAGCGGGAGCGACAACGACGATCAGTTCGGGTCCGACGGAGAATCGGAGAGCAACGAATGAGGCCGGTTTTCTTCGGTATCTACCTGTCTCTGGCGCATGCCGGTGGATGCGCGGTTTGGTGGGGGTGGATGTCGTGAAGAAAACCGGCCATAGGCGGAATTGGAGAGAAAGCGCGTAAACTGGCCCTTACACGGATGAACGCGTGACTGGATACTTTGCACGCGAACCGGTGGATGTAATTACTAAGCCGCACGCATTTATTCGAGGGGATTGTGCGTATCCCGGTCAGAGGGGACAGGGAATGAAGGGGAGATGACAAGAGCAAACGGGGAATCGCGCGCAAGGAGGTAGGGGGAGAGGCTTCGGAACGGAAGCCCGAGCTCTCTACTGGAATCGTCGCTCTTTGCGGGTGTCAGGAGGTCGCTGACTCTGTTTCGCAGACAGCCCGTGTGCTTCCAGTAGAGTCGCTCCCTCTTCGCCCTTTTGTTTTCTTCGAATTGTGTGACTATCATCAGTGTGCGTGAGTTGGGTCTCCATGTCGGGTCCGTCGCCGCCTTGTCGGTTGTAACTCTCGGAGCTTGTAACCTCTTGTCATTATAATTAAGTGTTACGTTCTATATCTCTTTTTCTCGCCTCTACATGTCTGTGGATCTCTCTCTCTCTCTCTCTCTCTCTCTCTCTCTCTCTCTCTCTCTCTCTCTCTCTCTCTCGGTCCTCGGTCCAAGACCCCCATGGTCCCACCCCTTTCTACACGTACGCGCGTAACAACGCGACAACGGCACACGACGGTGTCGGGAATGAGGTAACATGGGTGCGCAACAGACTACACGGTTGAAGACCGGAGACGGTATCAAGAGCCGAAGAAGGATCCTCCACACTCACTTTGGAGATCTTGGCGGCTCAGTCGGAGTGGCAACGACTGGCGTGGCAAGCCGAGCCCGTGATGAGAAGCCGGTGGGGGCGAGGGGACGACGACAAGCAGAAGGATCCGGACCAGTCGTAGTGGCGCGAGACGAAAGGGGGGGGCAAGTGGGCTACTACGGGGTGGTCCTCGGACACGGAGAGGACACCGATAAGCGGAGAGAGCGTGACACACGGAGGTGCCAGACCGGGAACACCGGCGCGGAGATAGGTTGCCAGTTCAGGTGATCTCGCATAGAAGGCCAAAGAGGGATCCTCCACATTGGTTCCGGAGACCTTCGTAGTTCGGCCGCCGTGGCAGCGTAAGACCATGGACAAGGTAGGTGGCGGCGAGGGACGAAGGCGATGGAGATCAGCGCGGGACGAGAACCGGGACGACGCGAAGGTCAACGGAGGCCGAGTGGGCCATCACGGGTGTTCCCTGGACAGAGGATACCGTGTAACCGCAGGAACGAGCGGCGTGCACGCGGTCAAGAGAAGGGCCAACGGGGAAACATGCGGACTACGTGATCGCTGCGAATGACCGATCGACAGGTCCAACAAGTGTATGGCAAGGCAAACGTGGAAAATGAACCGGAGCCGACGGTTCGGACCGGCGAGGGCAACGCCGCTGTCGGAATGCGGATTATGGAAGACCGGTTCCTCACCAGCCAGAATCCCTCACACTTCTCTGAAGTTGGCACGTATCGGTGGACGTGTGGTTTGGTGGGGCCGGATGTCATGAAGATTCTGGGCCATGGTGAGAAACCAGGGAATATCGGAAGAATCGGCGGAGTGCATCATGTGCCCTCACCCTTGTATAAACATGTGAATAATAGGGGTGCGTTTATGGCGCCAAGTGGGAGTCAAGTCGGGACAAAGAATCCCATGTAAATCGGGATTTATCCCACATTGTAACGCATCCCTCTCCTTGTTCTATAAAAGGAAGGGATGGTCCCTTGTAGAGGGGTTGCCCATTTTGAGTCGTCGGGGTATACCATTTTGTAGAGGTTCGTGTTGTATCTTTTCCTTTGTAATATATACACTTGTATCTGTTTGTGCATGTTGGTGTATCTGGTGATGTCGGGAGCATAGCCCTCTGTTCCCTGTGCATAAGAGTCGGTGTCGTGCGCATGCTTTCTCTCTGTCTCATGTTCGGTCGCCTCCGAGTCGTGTCCGGAGTCGGTTTTCTTGGCATCCCTTTTTCCCTCGTCCGAGACCCCCGTGGTCCCGCCCCTTTCTACACGCACGCGCGTAATAACGCGACAACTTGATTTTAATATCAAATGTTTTCCTTTTCGGGGAAAGGATCTTGGTGGCCGTCCTCACATTTTTGTGAGCATGGCGTTGTCACCATCCTGTTTTCAATAATTTTTCATTGTTGACATTCCCGTTGGTGACTTCGATTTTATTACGTAAAGAAATGCCTATAGTCACAATGATGTTGAGAACCTAGGGCTTGACCCACTTCATGTGAGGTCACTCCTATGCCACACATATCCAACATCCCGCCCTTGTTACATGGATACGATGCCACCATGAGATCATTCTTACGAAAGGCATTCGTAATGACGTAACCATGTGATGGGCCACATGGGCCTACTACAAAAAAAGGGCTCATTTGGCTTGACCATTAGGTTGCATTAGCGTATGCCATTGTAATTACGAGACTTGAGGTTAGGTAACGTACCTACAAAGTTTGTGGTAAACGAGGGGGAAATAAGGACTCTTGACATATATGTTTCTTTTAAAAAAACATATATGGGCAAATGCCTTGCATATCTCTTATATGCATGAAACATTAAACATTCAAGAAGAGAAACCTACAACATCGTTGATACATATGAGTATAACACATGTTTAGACTTGAGGTCTAAGTGCACTTCAGAGTCCTCGTAATAGGACGTAAAGAGACGAAACCACATATGTGGGCACAGAAACATAGTTTATTGTTAACATTTTTTTTCGTGTATAAACTACTCATGACGCGAACAGATATGGTTGAGCCTTGAGGAGCCGGCATGAAAAAATCGATATAGAGATCAGGGAAATACATTAATTTGTCAACCCCATGGTTTTTAAAACACCTTTGTGTTACCAAAGTAACCTGATCTTGAACCTCATCTCATACGTCTAGAGGGTATTGACGTGAGATCATGATATCGATTAATGTTTCTCCATGATATGTTTACATCACGACATGATGTTATGACTATTTTTCTGACCTTATCCGATATCTTTGCCGGAAATAATCATTCAATGGCTCAAAATAACGACCCGATGTCATGCGCTCAAGCGGAAGGAACTCAAGGAAATCCTCCTGGACAATGTCGAAGTGAGTAAAAAATTGTGCCCACCGAGCTTGTTGGCGACTCAAGACTCGAGCATTTTGGAAATATGTCAAGTTCTTATGATCATTGTAAACAATGATTTGCTGAGAAGAACCTTCTAGAAAATGTCACCATTGTTGAAAAGAATCCACAATTGCAAGAATTTCTTTGTCATGGATCTCGTAGTTGATCTCTGCAGCTTCAAACTTTCGGGAATGAAAGGCAACAGGGTGTAGCTGTCCATCATCTCCAGTCTGTGATAGGACACTCCCTAGTGCAAAATCGGATGCATCGGCTTCAAGGATGAAGCGTTTTGTTGGGTCGACATGTGCTAAGATAGGTGCCGTTGTAAATGCTTGTTTTAAGCTTTCGAATGCCTCAGCTGCATCTGAACTAGACTATAGGTTGGCAGTAGCTAATTAGCTATTCTTCCTAACTATGGCAGTAGCTAATTAGCTACCACTCTCGACCGAGTAGATAGACCTTCCGACAAAGGCCTCTGTGAACTCATCGATTGTCGGGCCGACTCCTGCATTTCGAATGGTCACCTTGTTGACCGGCTGTAGGTCTTGAATAAAGCCTAGTGTGTCGTTCCTGTTCGGCACCGTAAACCACCCGTTTGAATAAGGTTCATAGCACTCGATGGCTCAAGGATACCCATCTCCACTTTCTGCTTGAGCAGCTCGAGGATGGAAGCCCTCGGTACCGGAATCGGTTTGAGACTCCACGGCACATGCGGTATCGTGAAGATCATCATTGGTTCTACGATAGTCGGGTCTACATGTTGTTGGGGTGGGGGGTTGGGTCTACATCTTCTTGGCTTCACCCCCCTCTCAAGGGGGTTTCAATTGTCATGATGACACTAACATCATGCCTCGAAAGGGTTTGGACCCACAACCTTGTTGTGCACATGTCAAATCCTTAACCATTGTATTAATATTCTTATATGTATAGTTTTTAGAATATATAATCTAATATCATAAGAGTATTCTATATTACTCTACATTCTAAAATGACCTAGAATATTCTAGAGTGTTCCATACACTAGAACCTTCTAGATCACTTTACATTCTAGGATGACCTAGAATATTCTAGAGTGTTCTCTATTACTTATAAATAGGGATCTATGAATCATCCCAAACCTAAATTGGTTCAACTCCATTTTGTAACACTCTATTACCTACTCCTTGTAATCCATTTTACTCTACAATACAATATTTCCCTTTCAATTCTCTCTCTTTCTTTGTCTTTGCGCTATACCTTTCTCTCTCTTTCTCCCTCTTTCTATCTCTCCGTCTTGATAGTTTGAACCGATTTTTTCATTTCTTCCCCTTCCACAAACCTTAACAAGTTCTCTTTTTCCTTCTCCTCTCCCCTCGTAAGCTATGTAGTCTGTCAGCAAAGAGGAGTGTATGCGTGTTCTTTCTGAGCTCGACATGCTCACGAATAAATTTGTGGCATTAGAGCATGAAAATCAAAGGCTACTTGGAGACCTACAACAAGTAAGCATCGAAAAAACTCAACAGTATGAAGAGTTATCACAATGGGTTCACCAACTCGAGGCGACTATATTAGCGAGAACAAGCGTTGGGGGCTCAGAACTCCCCTAGAGAACCAAAGATTATCCTCCCCACATCCCTCTCTCTGACATGTGATACTAGATCCCCTGAGTTATCGACCATCTCTCTACGACAATTGCGTGAGGAAGGGGGGAACGAGGCCATGTTCGTCTTCGCAATAGTAGCAACTCCATCATCCACTTTACATGAAGCGGAAATTAAACTACCAGAGAAATACAAAGAGTTCTCAGATTTCTTTGATAAGGTGAAGGCCAATATATTGCCGGAGCATTAGCCATACGACTGCCCTATTGACTTACAACCAGTGAAAGAGCCTCCATGGGGCCCAATTTATAATCTCTCCCCGATAGGGCTAGAGACTTTGCGGGAATATATTGATGAGAATCTGGCAAACGGATTCATTCGACATTCTGGATCCCCTGTTGGTGCACCTGTCTTCTTCGTTAAGAAACAGAATGGGACTCTTCGGTTGGTCGTGGATTATAGAGGGCTAAACAAAGTGACTCTCCTGAATAGATATGCTCTACTGTTAATATTGAATCTTTTGGAACGTCTTAGTGGAGCAAAATATTTCACGAAGTTGGACCTTCGCGGTGCATATAATCTAGTTCGGATTCACCCGGGGGATGAATGGAAGACAACTTTTCGCACTCACTATGGACATTTTGAGTATACTGTGATGCCATTCAGTCTCACGAATGCACATGTAGTTTTCCAACATATGGAGAATGATATTTTTCGAGATTTTCCTGATATCTTCATTGTAGTTTACCTGGATGATATTTTAATCTACTCGAAGACCCAAGAGGAGCATGATGAACATGTTCGTCAAGTATTGCATCGACTCCGAGAATATGGTCTCTACGCAAAATTGGAAAAGTGTAGTTTCAGCCAAAATCAAGTGGAATTTTTGGGGTATGTTGTATCATCAGATGGTATTACTATGGACCCCATGAAGGTACAAGCAATTTTAGATTGGCAAATGCCCCTTTCAGTGCACGATGTGCAATGTTTTCTCGGGTTTGCAAATTTTAATCGAAAATTTATTAAAGATTATTCCAAGGTCATGCTTCCGCTCACTCAACTCACACACAAAAATTAGCCATTTCCATTGAGATGTATTTTTCGCAAATAACCCAATACCTTAGTTTCACCGCTCAACAGATGACCGAACTTTGGCAATCTCAAAGTGCTCTCGAGGCACGTGTCATTAGTTTACAACGTGACACTAATAGACCTAATGAGTGACAGGGTGAGCCATCATTTGTCATTAAGCCATTTACAAGAGAAAAAAAGGAAAGAATCGAAGAAGCAATCTGCACGTGCCTGGGCCGATGGGAGTCTCATTTTGAGCTCTATCCCATGCCAGATAGTACGAAGATTGCATATGTCGGCCGAGAACTAGAGGGTAAGGCCGTCTCCTGGTGGCGTGGGCTCCGTACTTTGGGGAAATTGCCTGATACCTGGACAGATTGTGTCACAGTTTTCAAGGGACAATTTCTGCAACCTCCCTCTTGAACCGAGGCAACACAAGCTTTAATGAACCTCTCTAGCCGGAAATTTTCTTCACTAGAAGATTATGTTCACCATGCTAGAACCCAAATCCAAAAGTCGGGTCTAGAAGGGGACAATTGGTTAATATAGCTTGTTTTGTCAATGGCATCCCCAATTCGAACTATCACTAGATAGTGCACGATAAGGATCCAAAATCCTTCGAAGAGGTCGTTGAAATAGTTCTTCTCTATCAACACACTTTGAAGAAGGACCACAACAAACCCAACGAAGCGCCCAGGGCTAAGCAGTCGCAATTCGCTAGGAAACACAAGACACCCAACGAATTCATAGATCACGATTGTAAGTGACAACATCTTTTTTGCGTATTCTGCAAAAAGAAGGGTCATACAAAAGAGCAATGTCGAAAGCTCCAACGGAAAGAGCATGACAACAAAGCTAAAGCTGCAGAGCATAAAGGTCAGATTCCTAATGTCCCTCAAGTCTATACACATCATTTAAGTAATTGTCAATGTTTTTTCCCTCACTATGTATTGGGTCCCAGTGATTTATTACGTGCAAACGGGTATATCAATGGATCTCCTATACAATTTTTGTTTGATTCGGGAAGCTCACACAATTTTGTGAATGATCGTTTGGTTCAGATATGGGGAATCCAACCCACCGTAAGTGATCACACCTATAGGGTGCACTTGGTTGATGGAAGAGTACAATACATCAATGGGGTGATTCATTCATTAGGAATTTCTATTGATACTTATATAGAGGAAGTAGACTTCCATGTAATGAATCTTTGTACCACTGATGTAATACTGGGTTATCCCCGGTTTTATAATAAAAGCTCTTCTTTATCTATTGATTGGGTTCATCATTCAATTACATTTATACTGAACGACTATACTCATTTTATTCAATGTGTAAAAAAACAATCCCTCTCGATTGTTTCCTCTCCAACAATATCCAAGTTGTCTTTTTCTACTCTATTTTATTGTGTACTTGATTCAGACATTCACGTTTACAATATCGATAATGTCTCGATTCAATTAACATATTTTGAACAACAATAACTTGATGAAAGCTTAAATGATTTTCGTGATGTTTTTTCAAGGGAACTACCAGATGGGTTACCTCCTAAACGTAATATAGACCATTGTATAGATATTGTACCTGGCGTTGCACCAATAAGTATACCTCCTAATCGCTTAAGTCGATCCGAAGAGGATGAGATATCTAAGCAAGTCAAGGACTATTTACGAATGGTTATATACGTTATAGTAAATCTCCATGGGGTGCACCAGTTCTCTTGGTTAAAAAGAAAGAGGGCACATGGCGTATGTGTATTAATTACCGACGCTTGAATAAAGTGACGATCAAGAATTCGTATACATTGCCCCGAGCTGACAATCTAATTGACCGTCTCTAGGAAGCTCGGTATTTTACTGTAAAAGAATACGTTGTGCAGAAGCGTGTGCGTAAACACAGAGTACATAGTTCGGAGGAATAAGACAGTTCGGTAAAAAAAGCACAGAAAACGCAAAGATGGAGATGGAGAGAGAGAGAGCAGACAATAGAAAACTCAAATTCAAAATAATACTCTCTGTACATACACCGTGCTCAGTGAGCGGCTTTTATACAAGCCCTAACATTCGGGTTGACACAAGTACTAACAGTACTTGACGCTCATAAATGAGCCGAGGAATATCTCTCTAACGGCCTCGCGGTTTACGCACCGCTACGGTCTATTGTGCACACGGTTTTACACACCCAATTACGCACCAAATGTTGAGCTTGTCTCTCAACACTCCCCCTCAAGCTCATCTTGAGGTTCTGTCCGCTCTTCCAAATTCTACGCTCCGGTTCCTTTTGGCTTCACGCATCGCTCGCGCTCCACGACCCTTCCGGTCAGCTTGTCTGCTCATCCGGCCCTTCTCAGCTCCCTTGCTGTCGCGGTGTTGGCGCGTCCTTCGCTGCCCTTTTCTCCGCATGGCCCTCAGTAGGTTCGGCATATCCGAATCGAACACGTCCGATTCAATTTCACTCTCATCTGAATTGGTTGTCTCCAATTTGTTTTCAGCCTTTAGGCCTTTGACTACATCAGACCACAACTTGGTCTTGGCCTCTACGCCCTTCTTGGTTGTATCTCCCCCTGATTCAGGTATCCTCGGCTCTTCCCTACGGTTATGGCCCTCGCTCTTTTCTTCGGCTTCTTCAGCCCGCCCGAAATCGAATTCTTCATTCGATTCCTCATCACGGTTACTTCCGTCGTGGTGAACACCTCTGCTCCTTTCATGCTCTGGTTCTTGTTCTTCCTTTCTCCCCTCAAGTTCGGCGTGTCGAGGTGACGCAACCCTAGCTCACCTGAGAAATGTTGTAACTTGTCGAGACCAACAGGCTTGCTGAAGATGCCGGCAACCTGCCGATCCATCAGAACATACGCTAGTTCGACTCCACCTAAAAGGACCTGCTCGCGGAAAAAATGGTAATGCACCTCAATGTGCTTGGTCCGGGTGTGGAATACAGGGTTTTTCGCAAGGTGGATATTGCTGAGGTTGTCGCAATGGATCGTCGTCGGATCAGACACCTCTACATGCAGATCCCGTAACAGCCGTTTTAGCCAAACGACTTCGCATGTAGCGACAGCCACCCCTCGATATTCGGCCTCTACATGATCGCCGCACTTCCTAGAGAGAATGCGTATCCGGATGTGGATCTACGATCGTGGGCATTTCCAACCCAATCGGCATCCGTGTAACCGACTAACTGTTCGGCTACAGCTCAAAGTGTTCGGTCGTAGGTTGCGACATAAATTGACTGATTAAGCCGACCGGGTAGCTAAGATCTGGCCGAGTAATCGTCAAATAGATGAGGTTTCTGACAATCTGTCGAAACCGTGTCGGGTCGCATGCCTTGCTTGAATCTGGGCGAAGCTTCACATTTCTATCCAGAGGAGTCAAGATGGGTTTACAGTCTGCCATCCCGAACTTGAAGAGTATATTCAGGGCATAATGACGTTGGCTGATCAATATGCCTTCGGGGGTACGGATCACTTCGATCCTGAGGAAGTAATGAAGGTCCATGAGATCCTTCATTTCAAACGATGTCGCAAGCTGAGACTTCACGCGGCGGATTTCGTCAAGGTCGGCACCAGCGATGACTAAATCATCAATGTACAAGTGTAGGCTGACCGATCCATATTGTCTTTGCCAAACAAATAGAGAAGAGTTGGATTTCGACGTCGTAAACCCCATCCTACGCAACTATTGTGTAATCATTGCATTCCATGCTCGCGGGGCTTGCTTGAGTTTGTAAAGTGACTTCTTCAATCAGCAAACTGCCAAAGTGGTGGTATGTTCGGATAGAAATCCGGGGGTTTGTACCATGTACACCTCTTCCTCAAGATCGCCTTGTAGGAACGCATTCTTTACATCCATTTGATGTAAGTGCCACCCCTTTGCCGCTGCTACTGCTAGCAGGACTCGCACAGTAATCATCTTCGCGACACGCGCGAAGGTCTCGTCATAGTCCACACCATGCTTCTGCGCGTAGCCTTTTGCTACTAAACATGCCTTGTAGCGGTTGACGGAGCCATCCGTCTTGTATTTCACTTTATACACCCACCGGCAGCCAATCGGCTTCACACCCTTTGATGCTTCAACCAGGTCCCATGTGTCGTTCTACGTTAAGGCGTGCATCTCTTCCTCCATCGCGGCGCGCCAGTTTGCGTCTCTCGCCGCTTCTACGTAGCTCTTCCGCCACTCGTGTCATGTATGTGTAATGATGCGCCATGTATTCATTATACCCATACTTCTTTACGGGGTTCTTCTGGCGGGTAGATTGGCGTAAATCGTGATTACCCGATTTAACGACCTTTTCGGCTGATTTTGACCTCTTCCGTGGAGGTTTCTTTACGATCAGCTCGATGTTAGATTCACTTCGAACGGACTCGGCGCTGCCGAAATTGTACTCTCGCATTTTCTTCTTGCCCTTCTCCTTTCGCGTAAACCGTCTCCTCGGTTCTTTACGCGGGGACATCATGGGTGAGTCTCCACTACTCGCCATCTCTTCATCTGGTTGGCCATCTCAACCAAACCTCTCATTTGGCCCACTTAGCCGAAATGAGATCAGACTCTCTCTTAGAGGTCCAACGTCCTCATCATGTGGAGGCATTTCAGCCTCGTTGATCTCTTCTTCAGAGATTAGAATGGAGTCTTGAGGTACTGGAGGTGAAGGTAAGTTCCACAAAGCGGACTCGTCGAACACGACGTCGTGGCTTACACGTACTTCCTTTGTTTGAGGGTTATAACAATTATACCCTTTCTGCTCATCTGAATAGCCTACCAAGATACATTTCTCAGTTTTAGCATCCAATTTCCTCCTTTTCTCCTTCGGCACGTGCACATACGCGATACTACCGAAAATTCTCAAATGTGCTAAGTTCGGCTTCTTCCCGAAATACAACTCATGTGGCAACACTCCTCCATTAGCAGAAGTCTGATTCTGCAAGTAGATAGTCGTCTTCAGGCTTCAGTCCAATAGAATTTTGGCATATGCTTCTCTTCAAGCATTGCCCTGGCCGCTTCTTCAATCGTCCAATTCTTCCGCTCAGCCACACCATTCTGCTGCGGCATGTATCTACACGAGAATTTGCATCGAATTCCCTCCTTCTGTAAATAACTTGTGAACTGGTCGGAGAAGTACTCCTTCCCGCCTTTGGACCGTAGGCATTTGATCTTACGCCCTGTTTCCCTTTCCGCAAGGCCCTTCACCTTCAAGAAACATGCGAAGACTTCGCTCTTCTTCGCGATTGTGCACACCCACGTGTACCGAGTGAAGTCGTCGATAAAGGTTACAACAAAGTAACGGCTTCCACCGAGACTCGCGTTCTCTGCCGGTCCCCACACATCCGAATGGATCAAATCCAGCGGAGTTCGACTACGATTACACTCATCAGGGAATGGAAATCGGTGTTGTTTTCCCATCTGACAAGCTTCGCAGACTTGGCCATTATGGCCCCGAAATTTCAGCAAGCCGAAGACAATGTTCTTCGTCTACATCTCACGAAGCCACGGGAAGTTTACATGGCCGAACCACTTGTGGGACATGTCGATATCCGATTCGACCTTTTGTCCTTTCGCGTACAACGTGGTTCCGTTTTGATTAGTGTCGAGGATGAACATCCTCCCTTCTTAGTGTCGAGGATCAACATCGGCCGGTTCGGCTGAAGAAGCCGAGGACCAGATCGGTTAGGACCGATCGGTTAGGCCGAGTGCGTAAACCGGGAGGTCGTTAGGAAAGATATTCCGTGAGGAATATATTTGGGAGTTAGTGTAGGAGCTCTTGATGAGCATTGAAGTACTGTCAGTACTTCGGTCAGTCCTTCTAGGACTTGTATAAAAGTGCTCACTGAGCACGTCTTATGTACAGAGATTGAGTATTATTGTGGAATATAGTTTTCTGTGTTTCTCTCTCTGTCTCTCCTGCGTATACCGTGTAAGCTCAAGCTCTCCATTAAACCTGTTTTTCCTTCTTTCTGTTCGGTCTTCATACTTGCTTCCGCACGCTACTTTCTACATGGTATCAGAGCGCGAGGATTGAGAACCTCTCTGCAGCCGACACAACTTGACGAAGAAGAACAAGAAGAACGATGGATAGAGGCATGGCGAGCTCGCTTCCAACAGAGAAGCTTGACAGAACCATCTACGCGTCTTGGTTCTACAAGATGCACCAGTACTTGCTCGGGCACGGCTACTGGAGTTATGTCGAAGGAGCTAATGACGCAGCACCCGAATCGACACACAAAGACTTCCTGTCATGGGAGCAATTGGCAAGCAGGGTATTGTACTGCTTCGCGTCGTGTGTGGGCGAACAACTATTGAGCTATGTTCGGGATGCAAAGACGCCGAAAGGTGCGTGGGAAAATCTAAAGAAGATTTTCGCCGCGAGCACCACAGCCAGGAAGCTTCAGCTCCGACAGGAGTTGAGCAACCTACGACAACGCGACTTGTCGGTGGCGGACTATACCTCGAAGATCAAGGATATCTGTGACTCCCTCACCTCCATAGAGGTGAACATCGAGGAGAGCGAAATGGTCCAGATCTGTCTCAGAGGTTTGGCGTCGAAGTTCGGAGCGTTCCGAACGGTTGTGTGTACTCGGGAGAATACGCCGTCCTTTTTCGACTTACAGTCGATGCTCTTGGTAGAGGAGAACCATGCGGGTGCGTCTACAAGCACGCACACCGACAACAGAATGTTGTAAACGGAGGGAGATAGGCCCCGTGGACGTGGAGGACGAGCCGAGTCGGCACGCAATGGTGGAGGCCGACGAGATCAAGAAATAAGGCACCGAAGTGATGCCGACAGCAACTCCGGACCCTCCGGAAACAGGGGGAGTCGAAGCGATGAGAACCGGCAAGGGAAGTCCATCGCGGAGTGTTGGTACTGTGGTAAGAAAGGCCACAAGGAAAGTGAGTACTGGAAGAAGCGCACCGATTTGGAGAGAAGTGGTTCCGGGAACGGCTCCAGACATACCGACAAGGGAAATCGGCAGCGATCGCACTACGCCGAAGACTCCGGGAGAGTTGGAGAAGGAACTGCCTTCGTGACGAGACACGAAGCAAACTCAATGAAGCAGACCACCCCGAGATCGGAAGAGGTGTGGTACGTAGACTCCAGCGCGTCAAACCACATGACGAGCCATAAGGAGTGGTTCTCGTACCTTGGAAAACCGGTAAAACCTGGAGTAGTCGCAACTGGAGACGACACTCCGCATCTGATCGCGAATGTCAGAGAAGTTCCCCTTAGCCATGTCGGGCAGAAAGGGAAACTCATGAACGTGTTGCACGTCCCGATAATCACGAAAAACTTGGTCTCGGTCGGACAGATCGTCGACCAAGGGATGGAGGTTCGGTTTACACACCTAGGGTGCTTCATTGAGGAAGAAGGCTGTGTGATTGTGCAAGGGCGCAGAGACGGGAGGATGTTCATCCTCGACTCCACTGACGGCGGCACCGCAATGTTCGCAAAGGGAGAAAAGACCGGGTCGGACATCGACTTGTGGCACAAGCGGATAGGCCACGTCAACCACCAACGGCTTCAAGATCTACAATCGAAACAGGTAGTGTTCGGATTGCCCAAATTTAGTGGCCGAAAGGCACAAATTTGTGAAGCTTGCTAGCTCGGGAAGCAACACCGACTTCCCTTCCCCAACGAGCGAAACCGGAGCCGGAACAAGCTCGACCTTATACACTCGGATGTGTGGGGGCCAGCACAAAACGTTAGTCTTGGCGGGAGCCGATATTTCGTCTCCTTCATCGACGACCACACGCGGCACACGTGGATCTACCTCATTGAGAGGAAGAGCGAAGTCTTCGACTGTTTCCGAGACCTCAAAGGGTTCGTGGAAGCCGAAACGGGACGAAAGATCAAGTGCCTGCGGTCGGATGGCGGGAAAGAGTACTTTTCCGGTCAATTCAACGATTACCTACAACAAATGGGAATTCGCCGCGAATTCAGTTGTAGATACACCCGGAGCAGAACGGCGTGGCCGAGAGAAAGAATTGGTCGATTGTGGAAGCGGCACGGGCAATACTGGAGGAGAAGAGCTTGCCCAAGTTCTACTGCACTAAGGCGGTAAGGACCGCGGTATACATCCAGAACCGGATCGGAGACAAAGTGTTGGCGCACGAGCTATATTTCGTAACGAAGCCGAACTTGCGACACTTGAGGGTGTTTGGTAGCATTGCGTATGTGCATATACCGAAGGAGAAAAGGAGGAAGCTGGACGCAAAGGCGGAGAAATGCATCTTGGTCGGTTACTTGGACGAGCAGAAGGGTTATAAGTGCTATAACCCTCGCACCAAACAAGCGTGTGTCAGCCGCGACGTTGTGTTTGACGAGTCCGCGTCCTGGTACCTGCCCTCGACTCGGAACCCCGACTCCAATACGAGCTCTGACGATGAGGTCAGTGAGGCCGAGATGCCTCCGAATGAACCCGAAATCGAGACCCGCGAAGAGAGTCCAATTTCACTTCGGTTAAGTGGACCGATTGGACGACTGAGTCGGTACGACCAGTCCGATGAAGAGCCGGCGAGTAGTGGAGTCTCGGCCGTGCATTCCCCACGTAGGAAGCCGAGGAGACGGCTTATGCGCAAAGAGAAAGGGAAGAAGAAGGTGTTGGATTCCGGCATGGAAACGAACGAGTCTGACCGACGCGAGTCTGACTCTGAGGGAACCGGTGACGGGTCTTTAAAGGTGAAGACCGCGTCGACCGAGAAGGCCTCGACATCGGCTAATGTGAGATTACGCCGATCTACCCGCCAGAAGAATCTTGTTTTGCGGTTTGGATACAACGAGTACATGGCACAGAAGCGGCGAAGGACGCGAATTCGCGCGCCGCGATGGAGGAAGAGATGCACACATTGGCGGAGAACGAGACCTGGGACCTGGTTGACGCACCGAAGGGTGTGAAGCCGATCGGGTGTAGATGGGTGTACAAAGTCAAGTACAACACCGATGGCTCGGTCAACCGGTAAGGGGCTCGGCTAGTGGCTAAGGGCTACGCGCAGAAACACCGCATCGACTACGATGAGACGTTTGCGCCGGTCGCGAAAATGACGACCATCCGTGTTTTGCTCGCAGTAGCCACGGCCAAGGGGTGGCACCTACATCAAATGGATGTAAAGAATGCGTTCCTGCAAGGTGACCTTGAGGAATAGGTGTGCATGGTACAACCCCCCGGATTTCACTCCGGAACGAACTCCTCGGCAGTATGCCGACTGAAGTAGTCCCTTTACGGACTGAAGCAAGCCCCGCGTGCCTGGAACGCGAAGATCACGCAACAATTGCGTCAGATGGGCTTCGTCACGTCAAAATCGGACTCTTCCCTGTTCATCCGGAAAGGTCGACTCGGACCGGTTAGTATTTTACTATATGTTGATGACTTGGTCATCACCGGCGCCGACCTAGGTGAAATCGACCGCGTGAAGCTCCAGCTTGCGGCATCGTTCGACATGAAGGATCTGGGGGACCTTCATTACTTCCTCGGGATCGAAGTGATCCGTACCCTCGAAGGCATATTGATCAGCCAACGCCATTACATGCTCAGTATGCTCTTCAAATTCGGGATGGCCGACTGTAAGTCCGTCTCGACTCCTCCGGACAGAACCGTCAAGCTTCGTCCCGATACGGGAAAGGTATGCGACCCGACGAGGTTCCGACAAATTGTCGGAAGCCTCATATACTTGACCATCACCCTGTTACCGGCCGGCAAGGAGTCCAAAAGACGGAGTGAAGGAATTAATTAGATGGTTGTAAATGAGCATAGTGTGGACGGACGGACTGGAAACGGTATGCCGTTCCAGATCCGGACGGATCCCGAATAGGTGCGAGAGGCACCGTTTTGTACTACGGGCCGGAAACCTATTTAAAGGCCCGGACCCCATTGTAATGACAGCGGATAATTAGTAGAGCTTATGTTGTTTATACTTCTGTCTTGATTTCCGTTCTGTAATCACTGTTATATCTTACGCGTGTAATTAACCAAAGCAATCTAATCGTGTAATTTACGTAAGTCGGTGTAATCGTGGAATCTTAATCCTATGCCGTAATCACCCTTTGGTGAAGTGTCTCCGTGACACCTTGTGTTAGGCCTTGTCCGGCTAAGAGAATAACACAGTTTTGGCGACCACGATTCCTGCTTTCTCGCAACGAACGACGGTAATGGATGACTAGACCAACGCACGACTTGGTTACAGACCGAGCTCGACGCCTCGCCGAACGGCAAAGACGGCGTGAGACCTTCCAGCAAGCAGCGCAGGAAATTCGCTCGGATCGTTCGTTCTCCAACGAGATCCGGAGAGTCGCGGAGGAATCTCTCCGGTTACGGCAAACTCGCGACCAGGACGACGGAGGCAGTCTAAGTAGTCTCCGGGAAACCGAACGACTCCTGGAGGCGTTGGCAAGTGGAGAAAACGAGGCAGAAGCCTTTTCAGCCTACGAATCGGATTCCGAAGGGGGATACAGCGTGCACACGAACTACCGGAGCAGCAACGATACCCCCGGCGGCCCGGAAGACGACGGGTCGGATACCGTGCCGACTCCAGAACCGGAACCGCTCAACCAAGGCTATCCGGAACCGCAAACGGAAGCCGTCAACCCACCAACACCGGAAGTGGAAGAAGCAAAGCCACCAACACCAACGAAAGGGCCGGCAAAAGAACCGGAAGTGGAACCGGAGAAAGAACCGGAAAAATATCAACAAACGCCACTAAACCGCGGCTTAATACTGGACGACGACATGCCGTTCCAATACTCAAAGTACCGCGATGATCCGGATGCGGAAGCGCATGTGGATGACTTCGAGCAGACATGGGAAGCAAATCACACGTCCCAGCGAATGACACCGGAGGAAGAAGAACGCTCGAAGATAGCGGAATTCGGAGTCACGTTGGAGGGACCAGCGACACGATGGCGGCGGTCGCAGGACCCGGCGACCATCACAACATTTGCAGAATTAAAAGCAAAATTCTTGCATTTTTTCCACAAGGAGGTCGACCAGACGACAATGGTGGGCCTGTTTTATACGATCCGGCAGGAGGCAGGGGAAAGCATTCCCCAATTCGTCATCCGTTTCCAACGAATGCATAGCCAGCTTGCCCGTGCACCCCCGGAGGAGGAATTACGGACGATATTTTTAAACGCACTCCGGGAACCGTTACGCACGGTGTGTACGGTGATCGACTTTCGAGGATGCACCATCGATCAGGTCATTGACCGGGTCAGAGAAATGGAAAAGACAAGCTCATGGCTTACGCTGGGAACACTGCAACGGGCGTTACCCACCGAGGAAGATCTCCGGTTCCAGCAGGCAATTCAATGCACAATCTGCTTGAATACCGGACACTCGGCAGTAGAGTGCACCATGCGCACTCAGTGTGTGATTTGTCAATCCAAGAGTCATACAACGGACCGGTGCGAGTATAACCTGTTAAACCGACAAGCACCACCCGTCCGACGGATCGAGCCAAGAAGCAGCCAAGACGAAGATGACGATCGTTGGCAAAAAATGAACCGGTACCGACCGGCACAGGATGTCCGGTACGGAGACAGGCAAGAGAATGATGGCCGGTACGGGAATCGGCGTGATAACTACGACCGGTATGAGCGATCGGACCGTTATCGGGAGCCCAACAGACGACACGAGCAATACGACAGAGACCATTCCCCGGGTTACCGAAGGCACCAGGAGGACTACGGCTGATTTTACGATCTACCACGACCGGACTACCGAAATAAAAATAAGAATAATAAGAAACGTAATTTCAAGAAAGGTGGTCACACTAGGGACCCGGAACAGGGAACCCCAAGGAGCCACCCGGCACAGAACGCACCACTCACTACGGGACCGACTCCGGCTACCAGCAATGCTGAATCCAACAATACCCGTAAAGAGTACTGCTACTACTGCAGGCAGGAAGGCCACTACAGTAACCAGTGCCCGGTAAAGAGCTACGAGAAACGACCAGCAGTTAATATGGTGGTTCCGGAAGTGGCGGATTTACAGCAAGTAACCACACGGTCGAAAGGCATGGCCAAAGAATGGGAAACACAAGAGGCCATACGAAAACAGGCGACGGAATGGGTGAAGGAAGCCAATGAAAGGAACGTCGCGGACGCGGAACGGCAAAAGGCGAAGACCATAGGGAGTGCCGGCGGTAGCCACCCAGAAAACGAGACATGGCAAGCACTACAAGAATGTCAGATCACGTTACCATTAGGAAGACTCTTGCAGCTCGTGCCGCGATTCACAGAAGGACTAAAAACGGTCATGACAGACGGTATAGCTCCACCGGCACCAGTCCTTTTCTCGAATCCGGAGGAGGGACCGACGGTGGTGGACACTAATAGTCCGGCGATTACAGCTATTGTCAAAGGGCACGAACTTCCCGGCACCGTAATCGATGGAGGTTCCGGGGTGAACGTAATCAGCCTCCGTACGTGTGATGCCTTGGGTATACATGAATGGGAGCCATGCCCGTTCTGGCTACGGATGGCAGATACGAGTTCGGTACGGCCGACGGGGTTAATACGGAAATTGGAAGTCACCATAGGAGGTCACACATTTCACATCTCGGCTGTAGTGCTGCAGCTACAGGCGCAAGGCGCGTACCCTCTGTTGCTGGGCAGACCATGGTTGAAAACAGCACACATCAAGCAAAATTGGCGAAAAAATATGATTACCTTCCGGCGCGGAAAAGCCAAGGTCCGGGTACCGACACAACCACGGACGAGCAACGGTAAGGAATGCACACCGATGTATGCGGAATGTGTGAACATGCTTGAAGGATTGGCAGACGACGAAGAAGCCCAGTACTTGGAGGAACATCCGAAAATCGTACCACTCTTCGAGATTGACGTAGTTGAAGCCGTAGCCGCATACTTGCCGCAGCGGGACGACACCGAAGCCGAACCAGACAAAGATGCGATTCGGGATTTACGGCAAGCACAGGAAGCGTTGGAACGGGAAATGGCCGTTTCCCAACGGGTAAAAGCATCCCAGCTCGACGAAGTGAACCTAGGAAGCAAGGACGAATCAAAGCCGATACACATCGCCAAAGAAATGAAGCCGGAAGATAAAGCGGCGATGATCAAACTTCTCACGGAGTTTCGCGACGTATTCGCCTGGTCATACGAAGACATGCGAGGGCTGGACCCTCAATTATATCAGCATCAGATCCACCTAGGCAAGGACGCGAAACCAGTGGCGCAACGACGATACCGAATGAACCCCAACTACGCCGCCAAAGTGAAGGAGGAAATCGACAAACTCCTAAGAGTGGGCTTCATCCGGCCGGTAAAGAAAGCGACGTGGCTGAGCCCCATCGTCGTCGTCCCAAAGAAGAACGGTAAAATCCGTGTGTGTGTAGATTACCGGAAACTAAATGCAGCCACAATTACGGATGCATTCCCTCTCCCGTTCACGGATGGAGTACTGGATGCCGTCGCCGGCCATGAAGTTTATAGCTTTCTAGACGGGTTCAGCGGGTACAATCAAATCCGGATGCACCCGGACGACCAGGAGAAGACAGCGTTCGTTACCGAATGGGGGGTGTTTGTGGCCGAAGTCATGATGTTCGGCCTAAAAACGGCACCAGCAACTTTCCAGCGAATCATCATGGAGATCTTCGGCGAATACATTCCTGCCTTCATGCAAGTTTTCCTGGATGATTTTGCAGTCTATAGCCGGGGAAAAGACCATTTGCAGCACCTACGGTTATGCCTTGAAAAGTGTAGGTTATACCGGCTAAGCTTAAACCCAGCAAAATGCATCTTTGGAGTTTCAAGTGGAATATTGCTGGGACACATTGTAAGTAAGGATGGCATTGCGGTCGACCCGGACAAAGTAAACGCCATACTAGGGGCACCGGCGCCGAAAACGGCCAAAGCACTAAGCCGATTCTTAGGACAGATCCGGTGGCACAGCCGGATGCTCCGTCACTTGGCTGACTTGGCTACACCATTACACACCGCGGTACATCGGACACCGTTCCAATGGACGGATACGGAGGATAAGGCATACAATGCCCTGAAGGTACTTTTATCGCAAGCACCCGTCGTGCAGCCTCCGGATTGGAGCAAGGAATTTCACGTGTTCGTGGACGCGTCCGACATCGCTATTGGCAGCGCCTTAATGCAGCTTACGGAGCCCAAATGGTACCGGCCGGTATATTACGCAAGCCGGAAGCTGTCCCAAGCGGAGAAGAACTATTCAACGACGGAACGGGAGGCCCTGGGCATGATCTACAGTGTCACAAAGTTTCGGCACTACCTATTGGGAAGGAAGTTCTCCTTTCATGTGGATCACTCGGCGCTTCTGTACTTAGTGTCCAAGGCATCCCTAACCGGTAAGTTGGCCCATTGGACCTTGCTGTTGCAGGAGTTCGAATTCGAGATTTTCCACCGGCCCGGTATCCAGCATGCCGTAGCAGACTACCTGAGCCGGTTAGAGTCCGGAGAACCAGGCGACGGAGTAGCGGATGAATTCCCGGACGCGGAGTTATTCCGTATCACCCCGGAAACGGCAGCGGACGACACGGTGGCATCAGAAGATAAATGGCTGACAAACATGCACCAGTTCCTAAGCACGGGCCTGCCACCGGAGGAAATGAACCGGGACGAAAGGAAACGACTGGCGGTGCAGAGCCGCAATTTCTGTCTGTTACGGGACACTCTTTACCACAAAGGAGCAGATGGAATATGGAGACGGGCAGTCCGTAGTGACGAGAAAGAAGTAATCTTACGGGAAGCACACTGTGGGGTTGCCGGAGGACACTATGCCGGGGAAGCGACGGCAAGAAAGGTATGGCAGAGCGGCTTATGGTGGCCCACGACGCTAAAAGATGCCGTCAAGTATGCTAAGGAATGTGACCTATGCCAACGAATGGGCCAGCCTACGGAGCAAGCACGGATGCCACACCAACCGGTACTGCCACTAGAGCCATTCCAGAAGTGGGGG
>NW_028230595.1:0-63822 GCF_043228905.1 Azolla caroliniana
AACAAACTCAACTAATTAAACAATGGGTTTTCAAATATTGATCAATAAGCAACTCAACGTTTTGATTAGCACAAGGTTCATTCATACGACTCAACATTTAGGCTAAAATATGGAAATAATCACATTATACATGCATATACAAGAAACCAGTCATTTTGATAACACAAGGGTTGTACCTGCAACCTTGCACTTAGGGAAAATTCACATGTGTACTCGCATATGTTGATGGTCTTCATGAAAAAGAATGAATGAGCTTGATATGCATATACAAGCAATTGAATATTTTTCATTACAGAAGGTTCTTCCATACAACCATACATCTGGGAAAAACTATGTAAAAAAAGTAACATCTAGATGCTTGTTCAAACAGCCATAATTTTTTGTCCAATAAAAGGCTCGCTTATGTATGTTTGAGGGGCTCTTTGAAAAAACTTAAAGAAACTGAACATTTTATTTTAACACATGCATCTTATAGAAAGTAAATCATAGTCAGTTCATTTGATGGGTTTAGGGCTTGCCAAGTCACCTGATTTGTGAATCCTCAGTTTTTTTCTTGTAATACTTTGTATAAAGTGTCAACTAAATGACTTTTTTGAACCTTTTCTTGTAGCTACGAGATGGGTCTATAAACAAGGGTACTGTTACATCTATGAAGCCAAATGTTGACCATTTCATTTTACACTCTGAGATTTCTAAGGTATGTTCGCAGTTTTTGTGGAATGACATCATGGACGTTGCACGAAACTTGTTTACTTTTATTAATATTGCTCAGCCACAACCATCCTCTGGCTTAGAAACCTCCAAATAAATAGCCTGCGAATGTAATTGCCTGGATACATTTGTTATTTTCATAGCCATCACAAGAAAATATTCTATGTGTTTTGATATGCTTGGTATTTTCACAAATTTACAAGCTTTGCCAAAAATTTGTTTGCTTCAAGGACATTATATTGTGGGAAATTTTGACTTGAAACTCACATGAATGATAAGTAGTTCGATTATGGGAGTATTGTCCAATTCATTCACGTAATCTTGATTCTACTCACATGATGGACAATATTGTATTAGTTTTTGTTCCATTTTAAAATATTTTGATTAATAGCATAGAATATGGAAACTTTGCAAATTAGCATGACACATTTTGGAGTTTCTACAAAACTAGAAACATGGTATTTGTTTAGTAGAGGCTAAAGTCACTGGGGTCCCTAAGTATGGTGAGAAGTAGACATTGCAACTTGTGGCTATAATTTGAGAAATGTGGCAAGTTGGATGGATGTTGTCTCAGAGAATGAAAGCAAATGTGAGATTCTTAATGTGTGATGAAAACGCTAGTTGACTTACAAGGAATAAATAGAAAACCAACAACAAAAAACATTTGTCATGTCAATGAGGAAATAATCTTTTGGAGGGCATGACGGAAGGAACGTCCATACATCCATAGCTAACAAAAATTACGGAGTGATGAATCTTTCCAAAATGTTTCTAGTAACCTTGTCAAATTTCTAAAGATAACTACAAGTTGCCTGATGAGTAGTTTGTTTGCGATATCACTTAGTATTAACTCTTCGTGGAAAAGCATTGAGTGTAAAATTTCTAATTTGGGAAAATTTTAAACATGTCATTTTGATTGCTATAAAGTTCCAAGAACTCTCTGTTTTTACATTTATAAAGGCCTTTTCTCATTGTAATCCTCCTAAGAGCTTCTAGGATATATTTGGGTCACTTGGCCAGGGTGAACTGGCTAAAATGCTGTAAAATTCTTTTTAATAAAAAATAATATTCTGTCCCCTTAAACTAGATTATTAGGGGACTCCTAAAACCAATATGTTTCTCCTCTATGTCATTCTGTATGCTCTGCACTGCAACTGTTCTTTCTCTCCTGTCACTCCTACCGTAAGTCCACACCATTGCACACAGGTTTCACCAAAATTAACCTCTTGGCCTGTTGTCAACTGGTATCAAGCAAGGTATATCTCTTGCGACAAAAGCTCTTCAGGCAAAAGAGTGCTGCTATTGATTTAGATCTCCAAGCATTTCAAGTATCCTTGCGTGAACATTTCCTAAACAGGAGGAATCTCATAAACATATGTTGTTTGTAGATATTCCAATGCAAGTAAACTTTGTTGCAACAATATATTTAGGTTCAGCCCATAAAGATCTTGTAGAAGTATCCTTGCGAGAACATTTCCTAAACAAGAGAAATCCCATAAACATCTTGTTGATATATTTCGGTAGTGATGTGTGTGAACACACTTAGGACAAAGATTTGTGAACACACTTAGGACTACATGGGCATTTTTTCCCTCTTTAGGAGGTTTTTCCCCCTGTCTATAAATACTCTCATAACCCTAAAGTGGGGTAGTTTTTGTGAATCAAAACAAGAACCCAATAGTGGTATCAGAGCAACTAAGCGACGTTTGAGCAGCAACACGAGTGAACAGCAAGGTGACGGCCCCCATCCGCAATTCGTGTGTGCCATCTATGTTGGCGTTTTTCTACTACTGCAAAACAAATTTCTGCGTGTTTTTAGGGTTTAGGGTCAATGAAAGAGACAAAATATCTATATCCATTAATAGAACTTGTGGAACACGGTCCCCAAACATCAGAGTGTATCACATCAAACGCATGGGAACTCCTATGACCTGAACTAACATACGAGCTTTTAGTAAGCTTACAAAATTCACATGCATCACAAACAAGTTTCGATCTATCAGCCTTTTCAAAAAGGTGTGGATACACCTGACTCAAAACCCCATAAGAGGTCTGTCCCATACGTTGATGGTAAAGCATCAACAAGTCCTCACAACTCATTTTAGACCCCCTTACATCTGTTCCCTCTACCATAGAAGCTAATGCTGAATCCAGCCCTTCATGATCCAAATACCATAGTCCATTATGCCATGTGCCAGTCCCAAGTCTCCGACCTATCCCTTTCTCCTAGAATGTCACCTTGGGAATATCAAAAGAAACAACACATTTTAGTTGGAGTATGATAGAACTTATGGATAATAGGTTTACTGGGAAAGGAGCATGCAACACATTAGACAATGTCACAGAGTCGGTACATTTCATTGTACCTATACCAACTACAAGTTGTGTTGTATCACCGGCAGTTTTGAATGCTCTCTAGTATTGCTAAGTGAGTATATGAGGAGAACTTGCTAGCATTACCCGTCACATGCCTAGATGAACCAGAATCAATTATCCATTCTGGTGTAGAGGCAAGAGTATGTGTGTTACTAGTACCTTTGGCGGAATAAGCATAGGTAGCAACATTACCCCTTTGCATGAATGTGGCTCTTTGCTTCCTCCCAAGTTTTTCTAAGAGAGCTTGATCCTCTTCGGTGAACACCACCTTACCATCAGGTTTGCCCGGTGACCTCCTCTTCCACCTCTTTGGCCCCCACAACCGTGACCTCTAGTTTGTCCACGTCCTCCATATTCTGAAAGTTGAGGTGGTTGTGTTCCCGTCACAACTCCATACGCTACAATCTCAGCCTGCTTCATGTATTTCACCAATCTTTTCACCTGATCCTCGTTCGAATTTGACAACACCACATCCATCTTCTCAACCTAGACCATCTCCTCTCCTCTTCTGACTTCTTTTCTGAAGTCACCACTTATTCACATAGCACTCTCATCCTAGAAGGAGAAGCCTCCCTCTCGTCTCTTGGATGCTAGGACAGTGTTCTGTTCATTGTTACACCAGCAGAGGGGCGGATCTAAGGTTTGGCAGAGGGGAGGATCTAGGGTATTGTAGAGGGGCGGATCTAGGCTCTGATACCATATTGAAAAATGAGAAAAACACCTTTATTCTCAAGAATATACATATATGTCACAACAAGAGAGAGAAAACACAGAGATCACTTTTTACATGAGGAGAAGGTTCCTCTTAAAGGCCAAGATCTGGCCATTGGGATAACTAGCTGTTGGGGTTGGCTAGTCGTTTGGCTATTAACTTTAATCATTCTCAACAGTGCTAGCTCCTTGTTCACCGCATCACTCCCAAGGGGGATTTGTTGATATATTTCAGTTGTGATATGTGTGAACACACTTAGGACAGTGGTGTGTGTGAAGACACTTAGGACAGTGGTGTGTGTGAACACACTTAGGACAGTGATGTGTGTGAACACACTTAGGATTACAGGGGCATTTTTTCCCTCTTTAGGAGGTTTTTTACACCTGTCTATAAATATTCTTATAACCCTACAGTGGGGTAGTTTTTGTGATTCAAAAAGAACCCAATACATCAGCTATTTGTAGATATTCCAATGCAGGAAAACTGTCACAGTAATATATTGAGGTTCAGCCGAATTTTTTTTCAAAGTCAAAGCTTGTGCCATCAAATTGTTTATCTCATACATTGATTTAAGCTAACTTTTAGTGTTAGCCATTTCCATGGAAAAACCAAATTAAGTCAGTTAGTTTCCAAAATTCCTATTACTTAAGGAATGTGACCATGCTTAGTGAATTACTAGGTAGAAAGAGCATGTTAACAGCTCCGTATGCTTCTCTTCTAATGTGGTGGCTGAAAAATATAATAGGACCCTATGTGAGAGGGTGAGTACATGTTGTCCTCAGCTAATCTCCTTCATGGCTTTTGGGGTGAGCTTATTAAAGTTGTAGTATCTATAAGCAGTAGATTCCCTCCCATAATGTTGAAAGTTGGCATCCCTGAATAGGTCTGGTCTAGCAAATCAGTCTTGCATGACCATCTTCACATATTTGGCTGTGATGCATTTGTGTATAGTAGCTATGAACTTAGAAATAAACTTCATGCAAAGTCCATTAAGAGCATCGCCCTCAGGTATGATGAAGGTGAAATGGGCTATAGGATACGGCTACCTTAGCTGAAAAATGCTGTACACAACCTGGATGCCGTCTATAATTAGGCCAAGCTATTTGAATCTTGTCGTGCCGTGAAGAATCATAGCAAAAAGGCAAGACTTCAATGTAACCTGCCAGCCATTGATGAAGATGATGTGCCTCAGCTGGAACCATAAAGGGCTGAAAATCATGATGAGCCCCCAGGAAATGCTGCCAGAAGATGATGATCAGTCATAATAATGCTGAAAATAGCTGTAAATGATGAATCGCTGAATGTTGAAGATTCTGTGGTTCCTGCTTTAGACTGAAGGTCATTGGCTACTGAGACTTAGGGGAATTGTTCAAGGGTAAGAATGTCATTCCTGATAGGTGGGTGTATAAAATCAATACCATGGATCAAAAACCCGAGCACAAAGGAAGGCTAGTTGCAAAAGGCTATGTACATGTCAAAGGGGTTGGCTTTCAAGAGGCGTTCATGTAGTCAAAATGACCACCTTGCGGACTATGCTCACTCTAATTTTGCCTCTTGACTTGGAGCTTTACAAGATGGATGTAAAGACTGGTTTCTTGCATGGTGGCATTGAAGAAGAGCTATATATAGAAATCCCATACGGATTTGCAATTCCTGATAAGAAACATTCTGTATGCAAACGCAGCAGTCTATACTGGCTGAAACAAGCTCCTAGACGGTGGTACAAGTAGTTTGGTGCTTTTATGTTATCAAGTAGGTTAAAAAGGAGCCATGCAAATCATTGCATTTAAGCAAAAAGGGATGTAGATGACATTTGAGAAGTTGCATGGCCAAAAAAACAACCAGAGTGATTCATCTTTCAGCTACGGATATATCTTTTAAAAATGCTTCTAGTAACCTGTTCAAAATCTAAAGAAAACTAAAACCTGCTTGATCATTAGTTTGTTGGGTGTATCCCTTTGTATAAACCTTCATTATGAAGAAATGAATTAAAAATTCTAATTTGGAGAAATTATAAATCTTTAATTCAAGTAATATCCCCATGATTATTTCTTTGCATTTTTGTTCCAGCAAGAAAAGCTAAGGGTTGTCCGTATAGTAGATGTACCTGGGTCCTGGACACTTACGGTTGAGATCAAAACTAGATGAATTTTTTCCTGAGGCAGGAGGGATAGTTTTCCTTGTGGATGCAGCAGATGTTATATCCAATGTCAGGGCCACAGCGGAGTAAGCATTCCATACAGTGTAATCCTTTGATAGTGATGGACATATTTGAGAACTTAATAGAACTTTCTCCCTACCTCCTAAGGTTTCCTTTTGTGGTGCAATGCAGGGTAAAAAAAGCACCCTTTTTTCTTGATTTGTAACTTTTGTACTGTTTGAAAAGATTCCGTTAATAGTAGTTTGTATGCTGCAGGCAATGGATCCGTACAATTGTTTTCTGTAATAGAAAATATAAGTATTTTATTCATGTCACTCATATTTAGATATTAAAAAGGTAGGCATGATATTTTGTGGAGATATGTCTGGCTTCAAGTAACGAGCCTTTATCCGAAGATTCACTCATTTTATGTATGATCCTAATTAAAGCAAAGTTTGCAGAGAAGTTGAAGTACAGCAAGTGGGCTCTCAGATAATACAATCATTCAGGTTAAAGTGTAGATAGCTTTGTAAGTCCCTAACAAACAAAATTTTGTCGAGATACTTGATGTAAGCTGTATCTAATAATTTTCTCACCATAAAGGAACGCTTGAAGTGTGCACAAGACATTTTTCAGATTATAAAATAAACATTCTGCAGGCCTTGAATTTTAACACTTAGCTAACTCTGCTTCTTATGACCAAACTTTTCTGTAGGTACTTGTATGAGCTGCTATCTAAGTCATGGATCGTGAAAAGGAAAATTCCTGTGCTGATATTTGCAACTAGATAAAGTCACTGCACATGCTCCAGACTTCATTCGCAAGCAGCTCGAGAAGGAGATGTAAATTCATCTTGTCATATATACTTAAGCTAAACATGTTCAATCATAGGAAAGGTCTTTAAGTACTTGTGCCAGCAGCTGTTTTGTGCGTAAATTCATTTCTATAATTCATTGTTTTCCATTTTGTGCAGTGAAAAGTTGTGCCTTACTTGGAATGCGGTATCAGATGCTGATGTGGCTAGTGAAGTCAAATTAGGTAAAGGAGAACCTTTCAAATTCACTCAATGTGTAAACAAAGTCACAGTTGAAGAGGCAGCCGTTATAACCAACCAAATTACGATTATTGAAAATTTTATAAGAAACCACACTGTACGCTGAAAGATAGTTCTTAATGCTGATGATCAAGATCTTGCAAAGATGTTGATCCTTTTTATTCCAGAAGATGGTCTAAATGCTAGGGTTGTTCGTGTATGTTAAATTTTGGTATGGTTTCTGAGGCTTGTATTCTAGAACACTTGAACTTGAAGAGCAGATTTATTCAGACATTTCTTACTATGAATCTCAGTGGATAAATTTGTATTCAAGCACATCTACCCATCAGACGAAGTAAGATCTGATTCGTAGAGCAGATTTATTCAGATAGTTCTTACCATATTTTTCAGTGTTTAAATTTGGATTCAAGAACTTTTTCCCATCAGACGAAGTAAGATCTGAGTTGTAGAGCAGATTTATTCAGACAGTTCTTACCATATTTTTTAGAGTTTAAATTTGGATTCAAGAACATTTTCGCATCAGACAAAGTAAGATCCGAGTCATAGTGCAGAGTCTGAAATATCTCCAAATCTGAGACCAACTCAAAGCATTTTAGATTGCTTGCATTAATTTAATGCAATAGTATGATACAAGCACAACTTCATACTGAATGATAAACCTGCATTTGGTTTATTAGAGACACTGATTTTGTGTTTAGAATGACGAATATGGGAGACCATTTCTAAGGTGTCTCAAATTTTTATTATTACTGTGATGCTAGTGTAAAGATATTATGTCTGTTTCAATCTCTTTTGGGCTAGGAGATGCCCTAGTTCACTTGGAGAAGAATGAGACACCACACGCTCTCCAAAAACAGGGGAAAGAGCCATCATTGAGAAGCATAGGAGGCTTGAGTCAAGTCTCCTAAAGCACAATTGTACGATTGAGGTGAGGTGTATCATGTGGCCTTGGGATGAGTCAACATGACCAGTTGATCTTGCCGTCTTGACTTTTGACCTTTTTTTATGGTCGGGTTTATTTACATTTCTAAATCAAGCAAACCAGTTATAACATCTCAGACTTCTTTAGAGATGTTAAATCTCTCTCTCTCTCTCTCTCTCTCTCTCTCTCTCTCTCTCTCTCTCTCTCTCTCTCTCTCTCTCATGTGACATAAACTTTTATAGTCTACAGTTTGGTAGGGACCAATGGGCTATTTTCTCTTGTGAGTTGTAGGTCCAGAATCCAAATCTAAAATGTTCCATTTTGATACGAGGAATGGTCAAAGAAAAAATCCAAAATGTGTCCTTTTCATTCTAGGAATGGCCTTCAATCCATCAAGTTTTCCTCTACCTTGTAGAACTAGGGTCATAAGGTTGTTAAGGTTGACTATTTCTAGGCTCAAATGGCATTTTGTTGGTAGTTTTTTGGCATCATACATAATATAGATTGAGTCATTGTACTAGGTATTATTTAGCCACACCCACTAAGCTCACAGTGACACATGCATTGTAATAGTGTCATTGATTGTTCATTGGACACAACCCTAAAATGGTGCTAAATTTACAATACCCTTATTTTTTTATGAAATTCTCAAAACGTATATTATCTTTCTTCATCAATTCTCACACACTCTTTTATTCTCATTATCATCACCACCATGACAATCATCACTATTAAAAGAATGATGGCAATGAAAGAAAAAGAAGAATGTGATGTTGATGATGAAGAGAGAGAGAGATTATGGATGTGATCATCTAGATCATGGTGGTGTTGGTGCTTATGATGATGGTTGAGGTGGAGAAAGATGGAGATAAAGGTGAGAAAAAATGGTGGGAGAGTGAAACTTTGGCGCTGCCCCTTGTATAACATAGTGTTTGACTATCATATATATTGGGTCCTATGATATAAATCGAGGTACGATAAATGGGTTCTTGGTAAATGTTCTCCATAGAGTACCAAAACAAATGTGTACATTGAAAGAATAATTGATTTGATAATTTCCACACTTGACCTTAGCTAATACTTTGTCCTTAGAGGAGTTAACAGGTTTGCCCTTGCCATAAAATCCACGCCATTGTATACATATAGGGACACTACAGGTTTGTGTATTGTCACATTGTTTTATTATATACACTACTTTCACCAAAAAAACATGGGACTAGATAGAAATGGTAATTTCTCAAAAGCAATATTTTGGCAAATTGGCCTTGGCCTAATTCATGACAATCATAGAGTGTTGTATTATTTCTTGGAACTCTTAAGTCAGAATTTTGCATAATGCAACTTCAAAACGAGTTTTTGTTAGGGACAAGATATTTAATATTTTACGCTAATCAATGAAGTCATTAAGAATTTTCATGCAAGTAAAAAGTATATTTTGAATGCAACTATAGCAAACAATGTTGTCCATGGTAAGTTATTTAATGTGCAATAAATGGTGAAAGTTTGAATCCATTAAAACTAGTTAAATTGTTGGGTGGAGCATTACTATGTGTTTATGTGCGGTGATTTTAATGATATCCTTGCAATTCTCCTCGGAGACAAGTAATACTTGAGATTGAAACATGTTGAATGTTCAAACTTCAAACTATTGGCCACTTCTATGACATCCGTTGTAAACTTTGGACTCATCGACCCCCCTAAGTTTTCAAACTAAACATCAATGTCACTTGGGATTGAAAGGGTTAACCTAATTTGCCTCAATAATTGATTGGTTATAGATGATCCATACTAATATTGTAGAAAGGGCGTTTCACAACATTTTTCCAAGTTTCTTATGCACATTTGTATAATGTTGCATTTTTTGTACATAGTGTACATACAAGCATTCAAGACTACAAATGTGGGTTTCATACAAAGATATTAAGTTGTGTTTGGGATGCGATGACAATATGTGCCTCTTATTTGTGGAATTAAATTACTTAATTCCATCTATGAATCCACAAACACATAGGTACCATACATGGGACATCTCTACAAATGAAAAAGTGTTTCATCTTGTGTGTGTGTGTGTGTGGAGAGAGAGAGAGAGAAGGGAAGTTGATTTGGCAATTTTCACAACTATGTATGTTATATGGGGACGTTGTCCCGAGAGGAGATGGACTTATGTCATCTAGTTTTGCAACACTTGAGAGGGTTTCCCTAGCACTATCACTATTTATGAAGTAGTAAAGATAGCAAGGGTTGTATTATCATCTTGTTTTAATAACAAACATTGATTTACGAAGAGAGAGAGAGAGAGAGAGAGAGAGTAGTGTTTGGCTTTCAAGGAGGGATACCCCAGATACTTCTTATTGTTTGAAAACTTTTGGGATAGCAAAAAGTTGATGAGAAAGGAAGAATTTGTAAAGACCATTTATTATTATACAACCAACAAGCTTGGAACCATCTTGCTAAATCTCGCCATATTTAATTCCATAATGCACCAATCTTTCGATGGATATTTCTAATTGCACCCACACCTACATGCACTCACACGTACACATCTTATTTTGTTGTGATAGTGGGACACAACACAGACTGAGTTACTTTTTATTGGATAAGATGGTATGCAAGGGTTTTGAGATTTGTCCATAGTTTGGAGTCATCAATTACCACTCTCTTTATTTATGACCCCTTGAAAGTGTTATGAGAGCTACATCCTCCACAAGCCTCAGTGAATGAGTCGTGGATGCCCTCATACACATGTGCCCCATTTGTATTCATGCACTAATGGCACACATTTAGGCTCCCTTGAATTTCTAGGGACGATGATTGGGACACTTAATATCTTCCCAATCGATGGTTATAGCATCATGCTTGGGAGGGCATATATATCTTAACGTATCAAGGTTGCACATTGCTTAGATCAATGGCAATGCATTGACCTCAAAAAGCTCCAAAATATAATGTCCTAACATTTGCTCGCTCAAATATAAAATGATATAGTACCTCACCAATGTTGGCCCTTATATGGACCACTATGCCCTTTTTCCTTGGTCCAATGACATATATTGCTCTAAATGAACTCTAAATGGAGTGTACTAGAGATTGCTTGCTAAGATAGTATATGATAGTGCAATACCTCATCACCACCGGTTGGTCCCTATAAAAACAACATGACAAAGGGGCGACCTCAATTGTATGAACATGGCAAGGCTTCACATTCCCTCCTAGTTCAATTCCTATAAATAAATGCATCGTTCACATCCATCCATGTACAATGACCACCGAAATCTCATGTCATGACCAAGTATAGCAGTACTTAATCAAATGAACCCAACTCATGATGTGTATGAACATGTCGAGCCCACACACATCCTCCTTGTGCAAATCTTATACATTCATCTCTCGTCCACATCCTTGCACAAATTGCCCCTAAAATCCTCAGTTGTAGCGGTACTTGTGAAGCGACCCCAACGCATTATGGTTGTGAGGTTTTTATGCCGCGAGCAAGTGACTAATCGGGGGGGGGGGGGGGGGGGGGAGCGTCCGGACATTGGCACAGTGTGAAACCATGGGAGAAGAAGAAGAAGAAGATGCAGATTTGCGTGTGAATTGACTTACAGTACTTCAATGTGAAACCAAGTAAAACGTAATAGTAAGTAGTAGTAGTAGTGGTAGTAATAGCTTAGTTAGAGAAAGAAGGCTCTCTTCTCTCTCTTTCTCTCGTCTTGCGTCTTGGTTCGGGAACGAGGCTACAGCCGGGACGAGGTTCGGGATCCGAGGCTCCGTGAAGTGTAGGTTCGGTGGAAAGCTGCAGACTTGGTGAGCTCATCGTTCTCGCTTTCTCCCCCTTTTCTTCTTCTCTGCAAACTCTGTTTCTTCTTCTTCTTCTTCTTCTTCTTCTCCCTCCTACACTTCCCAAAATTTCTTTCACTCTGTTCTGCCTCCCCGCACAGCAAGTAAAACCCCTCATTTCTTCTCCCCCTCTCTCTGATCCGCCACCGGTCTCTGCCTCCCCCAGAACAACCTTCTTTTTGTCTCTCCTCTGGTAAAAAACCTCGTTTTTTCTCGCGTTAAACGCTGAAATTTGATAACAATTTCCTTCTCTCTGTTTACAGTTTTGATGTCTTCCTCTTTTTTTACTGTGTTTCGAGAAACATTTTTACCCCTCAAAAGGTTCCGTTTTCCTTTGAGGATCCATGTCGTCCGTTTCTCTGTTCTGACTAAAAGCTCAACGTAATTAGCGAGAAATGCTTTTTATATACTAAATTTCTTCAATTTCCTTGCAATTTCAGACCATTCCTTTTAGCTTCTCAGCATGATTTCCTATAACTCTTGAATTGCTTCGACAAAGCTGATTTCTATTCAAATTTGTTTCAATTTCTTTCATTTTGGCTGCGAAAATGTCTCAAACAAACTGGGAAGCTGACAAGATGTGAGTAATCTAAAGACCCATATGTATTTTATTTGTTATATAGCTTGTTTTCTTATGAATTCAGGACTGATTATCTTATATTATTGTCAATTTTATACCTTTTTTTGGTATATAATTCAGGTTAGATGTGTATATCTATGATTATCTTGTGAAGAGAAATCTTCAGGCATCTGCACAGGCATTTCAAGCAGAAGGAAAGGTCTCTTCAGATCCTGTTGGTATGATACATACACATACATACATACACACACACATACATACACACACATACACACACATACATATATTTATGTATGTATATATATTTTCAAGTGTCATGTTGGGTTAAAATTTCTCTAAAATGTTGATGCTTAGTTTTGGCTTTTTTTTTTCATTTTCAATTTAATATTTTAGCCATAGATGCACCTGGTGGGTTTCTATTTGAATGGTGGTCCGTGTTTTGGGACATCTTTATTGCACGAACAAACGAGAAACATTCAGAAGTTGCTGCGTCCTACATCGAGGTCTGCCTTTAACTTAAATAAATACCCATGCACATGCTGTACCTATTATATTACAGTTTGGAAAACTTAATGCAAGGTGAAATGACCCACAATAATGATTTTACTGCAATGATCACCAGATAACTATATCTGTCTTTAGGTTATACGTGGAACACTTTTTTCCTGATGTCATATTACTGGTGAAATGTTCACTGTATCTATCGTCAGGATATTTGAATGCACATTTGATTTCTGTAAAACACATTAAATATTGCTAATGGGGGAACTTAAGGTGAGGTGAAAACCCACAAAAAAAATTATTTTAACAAAACGACCATCAGATCTCCATTTTTATCTTCAGACACATGCATATACACATACACTTATGCTATTGGTTCGATAACCATGTTTACTGGTGTTTGGAGTCAGACCCAGCAGTTGAAAGCTAGAGAACAGCAGCAGCAGCAGCAACACCACCATCAACAGCAGCAGCAGCAGCAGCACCAACAGCAGCAGCAGCAACAACAACAGCAACAGCAACAGCAGCAGCAGCAACAACAACAGCACCATCAACAACAGCAGCAACAGCAGCAGCAACAGCAACAACAGCAGCTTCAGCTTCAGCTTTTGCGACATCAACAGCAGCAACAGCCTAGGAGAGATGGTAACCATCTTAATATCAATGGAGGGGTGAATAGTCTTGGGTCTGATACCATGATGAGACAAAGCACAGCCAATGCAATGGCAACCAAAATATATGAAGAATGTTTGAAGCATCCACAGAAAAGAGAAGCTATAGAAGATGCAAACTTGAAGGTGCTTTTGTGGCAATGATCTAAGTCTTAACAAATAATTATGCGTTTACTCACCAGTTTAGTGTGCTTGAAGGAAACTATTGATGTTTTTGTCAGTTTCTGGATGCAGAGATATGCTGATAATCCTAATCAACTGTTAGATGCGAGTCAAGCACCTTTGCTGAAGTCACCTCCAACACCTGGTCAACCAGCCGGGTAACTGTCCTTTCTTTGACCTGGATTTGGGGATTAAGATCTTGAATACAGACTGTGGTTCAAGAAGTGACTAGGAAACTTGAAAGTATCAAGAAAATGGAAGGATCTTAACTTCATTTTCTGCCATGATACGTGTATTCTTAGATGGTGTTTCTTTTGATGTACTTATGCTACTTTGAATACAATGCCCTTAGGAAAGTGTTTGTCTAGACTCTAGGATGTTATGATGCAAATTTTGTGCTATAATGTTATTGTGATGTGTTCAAGAAGGTATGGTGTTTAAGTTTATCTAGGATATTCTGATGGGAATGATCTGGAAGGGTGTTGATAGTTTCCTGTATCGTGGACTAATTACGATTCTTCATTGCATGAGTAATTATTTTGCATATGCACTGTGCCTCAGACATGTGAGTATATTCTGCTGTCTCATTTCTATAGTAAATCTTAACATAATCTTTTCTATTTGGGAAGTCAAATGCTACATGCCGGAGGAGGCAATATGAGTGCAACCCTTCAACAAGCACAAGTTCGAAATCAAACAATCTCGGGTGTAAACCAAGTAAATTCTTTGATGCAGAGCACCTATTGTGTATTGATCTATGATTTTCCTGCATCAAGTGTAAATATTCTCTGTCTAGTGCCGTCAATATCTCTTCACTGATGTTAGAAATTAACAGGATGTAAAAGGTGATGTAAATGGAGTACTAAATCAACGATCACCTGCACCAGATCCAGCACTTTTCGGCGTGCCTGGAGTTGGTCATTCAAAACCAAATCTTTTAAGTCCAGGTGTCACTTTTGCGTTCAACGTGTTCCATTCTAGCTCGATTCCAGGCTTGCTGACAATATAAACATAATTATAGGTAAATTAACTGACTTGTCCCTGTTCCATCCAGGTGTTAATCAAGGTGCAAATACTTTACCTCTAAAGGGCTGGCCACTGACGGTAAGTTTTGGATATTCAGTTTTGCGCTAGATTGGAAGTGGAAGGCTCAAATAAACCAAATTCATATTTTGTGTTCAGGGATTTGATCAACTTCGTCCAAATATGCTACCCGCAAAGTCATTTATCCAATCGCCGCAGCAATATCATCAGATTCAAATGCTCAACCCTCAGCAACAGCAGCAACTCTTGCTGCAAGCACAGCAAACACAAGGAAATTTGGGATCAACCAATCTTCTCACAGAGTTGGAATCTAGACGGATCAAAATGCTTCTAAGCAGCAGGAATGCAATGCCCAATAAAGATGGCCAACCTACTGGTATTGGAGATGTCATGCAAGGTGTGGCCTCCCCAATGCAAGCTGCCAATCAGAGTAACCAGGAACTAATAATGAAAGTGTGTATTGGCTCTTTGTCTTCACAAAATTCACTGATTAATATCTATTCTTTGGTTTAAGTCTTTGTGGCTATACTCTAATGTAGGCTAAGCTGACTCAGCTTCAACAGCAGCAGCAACAACAGCAACAACGGCAACAACAACAGCAGCAAATCCAGCAACCACCACCATCTCAGCAGCCACAAATATCACAGCAACAGATTCCTGCAACTCCTCTGCCGCAGCAAGATAGGCTCATTGGACCTACCGGAGGAGTGGTTGATGGAAATCTCTCCAATGCCTACCGGAGTAATGAGCAGGTAAAATACTCTGGATGGTCTCTTGGTTGTGTCGTTTCATCAATTATGTAGGTTTGAATGTCTTTTGAATGACTTTAGATCATTTTAACATTGGAATTTGTTTCTTTTTTGTATCTAATTTTGCTAATACATATTGTGGATTGATTATTAGTATTTGTATTCATCATATACTTGCCATTAGCTCCGATAAATATTGAGATTATGAGCTCTTGCCTACATTTGATTACTATTGAGTCTTTTCTATCCAAGAAGTGGTTAATAAAAGTTGTACTCAACAGTGTAGATTCACAGGTGATGTTTATCTAGTTTTATATTGAAGGTTATCTTAAATGAATCATTTAATTGATATTTTTAGCATTTTAGGAATCTCTCTCTCTCTCTCTCTCTCCTGATTTCCTCCCATGTACTTAATTTGAAAGCCCAAATTGTCCTGGCCTTGGTAAATGTATGTATTCCTTATGTCTATTCAAGAAGTAATTAAGGTTGTTACTATCTAACTTTTATCTTCTATATATAGACTGTCACAAAAGGGCAGAATGGGCGGAAAAGGAAACAACCTGCATCTTCGTCTGGCCCTGCAAACAGTACAGGTACAGGAAATACAGCAGGACCCAATTCTGCTCCCTCAACCCCGTCAATCCACACACCAGGTGACGTTATCTCCATGGCTAGTGCATTGCAACAGAGTGGTAGCACATCGAAGTCATCATTAATATATGGATCAGATGGTACAGGAGCTTTAGCAACCTCTTCCAATCAATTGGTGTGTATTCTTTAAAAGAAATTCATCATTTTGATCTTCAGAAACACTTTTATCTATGATGAGAGTCACTTCAGCATTTTGATTACCAATGTGTAGGCTGATATAGATCGGTTCGCTGAGGAGGCATCATTAGATGACAACGTGGAATCCTTCTTATCTTATGATGAAGCAGACCAAAGAGAGACACTTTTTAGCTGTAGTAAAAGGAGTCCCACTGGACATAGTTTGGATGCCAGTAAAGGTACTTTCCTCATACATTCAAAAAGGTGTTAAAACATGGGATAATCAAGAATAATTTGTCTTCTGGCTTTCAGGCTCCATATTCTCGGAGGTTCGATGTATTAAAGCGAGTAACAATAAAGTTATTGCATGTGACTTCTCTCCTGATGGGAAGCTACTTGCTAGTGCAGGACATGATAAGAAGGTCAGATTTCGATTATGGTTAGGCTTTTGTGGTTTAATCTGCTGTTATTGTACTAAGTTTGTGATTGCTATTTACAGGCAGTGTTGTGGAACATGGAGCCTTTTAAGCTGAAGGGAACACTTGATGAACACAATCTCATGATTACAGATGTCCGATTTAGTGGAAATTCAACACGTCTTGCAACATCATCATTTGATAAGACTGTGAAAGTATGGGAAGTTGACAGTGTAAGTACTAAGTCTGCTTCCTTGATGCATGGGCATGCTTGCTATTGCCAACCTAGTCGACTTATCCTTTATACATGGGCGAGATGTTATGATTTTTTCGCTGGATTTGTTATGCAGACAAGCTACTCATTGAGGAGTTTTACGGGACACAGGGGAACAGTGATGTCACTGGATTTTAACACCATAAATGAAGATCTACTCTGTTCTTGTGATGGAGATAATGAGATACGATATTGGAATGTGACTCAGGGTACTTGCACTCGGACATTTCAGGTAGAAATGCTCGTTTTAAAACTGTAAATTTTAGTTTTGAGAATCTTAGTGGAATTTGGATTAATTTTGATTCAGCATTGAATTGAATTGAATAACAGGGGGGAAATAGTCGGGTGAGGTTCCAACCAAGAGCTGGAAGGTTTTTGGCTGCAGCAGCTGATAATACTGTGTCCATATTTGACGTAGAAACGACGACTCGTGTGCATTGCCTGCAGGTTTGCCTCTGCTTTCTGTACAAAAAAATGCATGCGGATCATAGAAATAGAACCACAAGTTTTGCTTCATGCAGTTGGCTCACAAACCGGCCTGAAATATGAAAATTATTTTTTTATCTTTTTCTGAAAGTCAATAATCATTAGAAAAACTTCATACAATTTCCAGATTGGAACAGTCTGGAATTTCAGCAATTAGGAAGCGTAAATTGTGATTTCGTTCTTGAATTTCTACAATTTTAAGAAACCTTCATAAACTCCCCATTTTCTCTAAATGATGCTCTACTATATATCCTAGATATATAATGCTGTATATTTTCATATATTTTATGAAGCCCATGCTGTAATTTTTTGAAACAAAATGGTACTCCGAAATGGAAGCTCAAAATCCACAAAACCATGCAATATTTTCTTGTAACACGAGCAGATCTTAGAGTTTTGTTTGCTTTTCTTGCAGAGGCATACAAACTCTATCCATGCCGTGTGTTGGGATGCAGCTGGCGACTATCTTGCATCTGTTAGTGATGATTCAGTGCGAGTGTGGGCACTTCGTCCTGGTTCTGAAGGACAATGTATCCATGAGTTGAGTTGCAATGGAAACAAATTCCAGTCCTGTGTTTTCCATCCCACTTACCCTCACATTCTTGTGATTGGATGCTATCAGGTATGATTTCCTTTCATCTCATGCATAGAATATCGTGTTGGGCTTACGGATACATTATTGCTGGTTCATATATATTATTTTGTTGCTAGAGATACATGCCAACTGGTGAACCCATTTTCACAGTTTTGCTCACATTTGATGAATGTTCATATTTGCTTGGCAGTCGATCGAATTGTGGTCCATACAAGAGAAAAAGAACATTACAATATCTGCCCATGAAGGTTTGATTGAAGCACTTGCCCAGTCTCCTGTCACCGGCATGATTGCATCGGCTAGCCATGATAAAACTGTGAAACTATGGAAGTAGAGGGTGTACCATAGTATGTTTTTTGTGGAATGTTTGTGGTAATATGTGGCAGAATATTGTTGTAAAATATCAAAGGCTTGGGCTTTGCTATTATGTGAAGTGTCAGAGATGCGTGCCATGTGAATGCCAAGGATTCTATGGCTGTTTGGTTCCTCTGCAATTCAGGAGAGACTGTCACGATACAAAAACCGTGTTATAAAAACCATGTGAATGCCAAGGATTATATGGCTGTTTGGATCATATTGCAGGGCACGGTTGGTAGCAAATCTTTTAATAAACCAATGAAAATTACTGTTTATTATATCTAATCCTCTAGACGACTTGATTAAGTGAAATATATGATTCGCAAATTGCATTGCCTTACACGAAGAAGCAAATTTATTCTTTTAATTCATTTCTGCAGTGTGTAATGCCTGACATTGATAAATCTTCCATTCCTGAGATATAGAGCATATGCATGACTATATGAAGTTGATATGGACAGGGGTTCATCCAGTTTTTGTGGATCGCCACATGGTAAAAGCCAGTCCTAGGTTTTCATGGTATATATCTCTATATATTCTGAGAGAGAGAGAGAGAGAGAGAGAGAGAGAGAAGAAATGTCCAGCTCATTGAGATAACAATGGCCTCTTGCTTGCCTTCTTAATGTCTTTATTAATTTCAGACTTACATGTCATGACAGGGTTAACTTTGATCTTTAATGTGTTGTCAACTCATCAACCATGTTAATGCATGGTCGATACTATATTTTTTGTTACACAAACTATTCACAAAATGACGAGAACCTAATCTGGAGTATGATTTCCATTTGGTGGATGTTTCAAAGTTGTCTACCGTGTCCAATAACATTGCTTATTTCCTGGAATTTATTTGTTTCAATCTAGTTACGTGTTCTTGTTTATTTGGATCTTGTGGCATTGGCAATTGTGATGTTTATTTTGAATGCTAGAATTGTTGGTTCATGTGATGGTTGTGGCCATTGGCTGGAGCAAGAAAAGTTTGGTTACACCATGTTAGGATTTGATGGCAATCCACCTGTCCAGGCCTTTGGGAATGTCACAGGCCATGTAAAAATATTTTGAAAAGAGTCATAGAAGTTGAATGGAGAAGTTTTTATCAGTCAACTAGGATAAGAAACATGTAGGCTGCACCTGTTCAAAACATAACAGATGCCATAATTTATGAAGTATATTCATAATTGCATAATGACGATGGTTTGCAATGTAGGTCTTGGGTATTAGCAACTAATACAGATTATTCTCGTGATTTTGAAAGTGAATAGCACATTCATCTCAAATCAATGATTGGAACATTTGATTTGGCATAGATTGGTCATGCATTTCATATTGAAATCTTTCATGAGATTGGATTCATAGCTTTTGCTAATATTGAAGGCATGCCACAACCATCACCAACTTTTGGATCCAGTCCAAAAAGGTGAATATACATGAGACATGACATGGAAAATGCTCACATGCTCGGTTTATGTCAAAGCTATTAGAAGTATGAAGTTTGGTTTTTGCATTATATGATCATTTGTTGCAAGTTTCTTTTGTCCAAAGTACCTTAATAAACATGTGAACAAATTAGATACACACACAAGAGTAATTGCAAATTGTGTACAATCATTTTGGGAAGCATTGATGTGCATTGATCAATATAGAAATGTAAAGGCAAGAGAAAGATGATCTTTTACTATGTGATGAGAAATTGTTTTAGTGATAAAAAACATGCACAATTTTGGGAAGGACTATTATAACTCGGATGAGTGGGGGCCTTTTGGAGGATGGTGTCTATTTTCCCCATCAAAATAACTTGAATGTGAAACAAGGTTTTGTAGGATGACTAATTCTTATTTTTCCTATTCAACTTGTCCTTAAATAAAAAGATGCAAAACTAAAGACCTTCCTCCAAATATGGGAATATGCCTTTCTACATAATTGAGGAGAAACTATTGAAATGACCTTTTTCTTCACAGGAGATGGTTTATGAATTGAATTTTCGTAACCTTGCCAATGAAAGTGTTAACATTTTCGCGCAATGAAACCTTTTGATCATATACTCGACGATACAAACAAATGGAGACCAACTTTCTAAATGCGAATGATAATGTTGTGTGTCATATTTTAGTCACCCAACATTCATTACACATTCTACAAGATTCTTAACAATTTCATCATTAGAGTCGCAACGAATGCTTTTGTTTGATGACCATGTCTTGTCCGAGGGGCCGAAATCATTTGGGATGGATGTACTCAAATTGCAATAACTAGACTAGCAATGACGAGTGTGTTTATTATGATAAGTGGACGTCCAACGTGTTATGAGTCTTTGATGGATGGATGGGCATGGGACCAAATCATTCAATCTGTGGAGATCTAGGATGGTCGGCATCCCCCCGCATATGGATAGTCAATCAAGTCTGCTTTGTTCAAAATGGAGCTTGATGGGGTCAAGATGGATAGTCAATCAAGTGTGCTTTGAGCCACGAGTGCAGTAGACTAAGATGGGATGTGAGAGCCTGATAGATGAGTAGTTGAGGAACATACGACGATCACACAAGACGCACGTGCACGATTCATCCATTGTTTAGGCTTTAATTTGCCATGAAATGAATTCCTAACCCTAATTAAAATGAGTTAAAACTAATTAGAATGAATTAAAATGAGTTTACAATGAGTTAAAACTAATTACAATGAATTAAAATGAGTTAAAACTAATTAGAATGAATTAAAATGAGTTAAAACTAATTAGAATGAATTAAAATGAGTTAAAACTACTTAGAATGAATTAAAATGAGTTAAAACTACTTAGAATGAATTAAAACTAGTTTAAATGGATTAAAATGAATATTTTCAACAAAAAAAATAAAAAAATCTATTACTTGGTAAAACTTGCCCAGGCAATTCTCAGCAGAGATGAATGCAGACAAAGCAGCTCTGACAGATGGAAGAAGCTCAAGCTTTCATGGAAACCTCCTCCTCCTTTCGATGCCTTCCCTCTTCTTCTTCTTCTTCACCTCCATCCCTGTCTCTTATCTGCGATTGAACGTCGGGCTTGACGGTTGGAACCTTACATGTTTGATAATCAGATCTCATGATCCAATTCCTGAATTCTTACCTTCCTCACTATCTGCGATCTTATCCGCATTGGTCGCATTTGAATTATCCATTGTATTTCCTGTCTTCGTCTTACATCACTATGGAGATGCCGTTCTCTGCTCCTCCTGTCTCTGCTTCGTCGTTCTCCTCCTCATCAGCATCTTCTTGTTCCTTTTCTTCTTTGATTTCCTTCAATTACGTATCTTGGAAGCGTTTCTTACATCGGAGAAGGGTTTCCAGCATGATCAACGCGTGCCTTCGGTAAAATGTAGCTTCACTACAGTTATGGAACGTCCAGCTCTACCGCAGGTTCCTCGAATGTATGAAGAGATCGAGTATCATTTTCACAAGATAACGTTTATTGCTCATTTCATGTTTTTCTTCCCCTTCTTCTCTGCACGGGCCTCATCTATGCCTCCATATTGACACATTTCGTGATTTCACAAGATTTGCTGAGTTTTAGATCATTGACACATATCTCGACTTTAATAACGAGATAACGTTTTGTGAGTTCTAAACCATCTTTTCTTCAGTGCTTCTTCTTTGTTGGATGATCATCTCTGCGGCATGATGATTCATTTTCAAGTAATCTTTGTCTCCCTCTGTATGTGAAGTCCTAATGCATCTTTCTTCTTCTTCTTTGTTGCATGATCATTGACGGCATGCGGTTCAATTATTAATCTATATCATTTTTCTTTCATTTGATCAAGCCATCTTGTATTTCCTTTTTGTTGCATGTTCATATCTCGTCTTGTGAAGTCATGTTATGTTCCCTTCATTCGCGCATTTATTAAGTCGTCATATCTTTCTTCCTATTGCATGTTATCTTTCAATTGCAAAGTCATCTTATCTTTCCTTCATTTGTTTAGTAATCTATTCTTTGTTCCTACAGCACGAACTGCTTATGATTAATTTGTGAAGACTTCGTCTTGCCTTCCTTACCTGCAATGCCATGCTCATTTCTGGTTATGGTTCATAATTTGTTGTTAGCTATATAGTCTGGCTATCTGTGTTTGTTTCATTTATCAAGATCGTTTCTTTAGTACTGGTTGCATGATCATTCTGCATATAGATAATTTGTTAATTCATCTTTCTTGGTTTTCTTGCATTATCATTGCATGCGCTCTACATTTATAACAAGTTTCATTGGCAAGATCTTATTTTGTTAAGCCATATTTTCTTGTTTGCTTGCATGTTCTTCTATACTTGATGAGCTAGATTGTAATAGGTTGTCTTCTTCCTCATATCCTTTAGTTCTATTCTTTTATTTGTTTGCAAAATGCTGATTTGAACAAGCACACCAATTTTGGAACTTTTGCTTAATTTTTCCAGTATGATATGAGTAAGATCAAAGATTTTGCAAGTTTTCTTTTTCTGTAAGTTTTGGTTGGAAATTATTACAAAATTATGGGGATGGGCTCGAAACTGATTGGTTCTTGGTCAGCCACTCCGAAGCGAGTTATATCTAATGATGACTTGTCCAATATTGTTGATAGCAATGATGAATGGATTGCTGTCTGGACAGGAATCAGGAATCGGAGGTTTCTTTCAGGTAAAAGAAATCATGTCTTTCAGTAATAACCCTGTGATCCATGTGAGGATCTATGTGAAAAGTGTCTACATAAGTTAATCATTCTGCAATAAATATGCAAAAATTGGTCTCTGTGTAAAAAAGTGTCTGCAGAAGTTAGTCATTCAGAGATAACAATGCAAAAACTGGGTTCTTTGCGAAAATGTCTGCAGAAGTTCATCAATAATGAATAACTATGTAAAAATCATGTCTAGGTCAATTAGATCGCTGTGCATGTGAATGCGAATCCTTCGATTACGTAGTATCGATTAAGACATTCATGTGAAATTGGCAAATGTCAACATCCTTTGGACCATGTTATATATTATAAGGTGATAGTATACAGATTCATTCATGAAGTAGCAATTTTATATACAGCCCCTGGCTTAAAATGGAGTTTCTTTTTGCAATTTACCCAAATACTCCACTTTTTTATTGTCATGCAGTGACTTTTATTGTGACTTCCGGGCACGCATGCTAGTTTTACCTGGATGCTGTAGATCTTGTCTATATGTTGGTTCTCCTGTTGGCATTGTTTTAGTCTTAACAGTACTTTGGCGTAACTTGTGTATAAATATCTTGGCTTTCTAGTTGGCATTGATGTACTTCAAACAATGGTTCCATCTAAAATTCTGTGCTAATATCTTGGCTTTGTAATTGCGATCATCTAGTTTGCACAATACTTTGGTGTGATTTTCTTAATCTTAGTGTGCTAATATCTTGGCTTTGTAGTTGTGATCAATCTAGTTTGCACAATAGTTTGGCCTGATTTTCTTAACCTTAGAGCTCTATGTTCCAATATCTCTGATAATTTATCTATAGGCATACACGGTTAGAATTGATAGACCTGTAGGTGATACTTAGTCCTCCTTAAACATAGAGAAACGTTCATATTCATAGATATCAGAAAGCTATTTCAGCCTGCAAACAGACAGATATTCAGGCTATCTCTCCCGAAATCCAAAATCGTATAAACACACTTCTAACCAGCGAAAAAATATGTTACCTTCATTGAGGAGATGTATGAGTGATGAATCATTTTCAGTTATCATCACCCATGTAAATTGATCGTTTATTTTCCCTTGGAAATCCTCAACATTTTTCTTAGAGTAGTTATTTATGTCTGAATTTCCGAGTCAGATTCTATAACTCCCTTATCGTTATCAGATGGCGAGACAATTACTAACCTGGCAGTGGAGTCATCTAGAAAAGCTATTGAAATGGCAAAGGTGGAAGCAAAAGATATTGACCTCGTGTTGCTATGCACATCCACCCCAGATGATTTATTCAGTAGTGGACCGCAGGTATGCTTTTTGTGACTTTTTACTTTTGTGGATGAGTCTCATAATTTGATTATCTTGATCTTTACCATTATGGCCAGATTCAAAGAGAATCAGGGTGTCCTAATGCTCTAGCCTTCGATATCACTGCAGCTTGTAGTGGCTTTGTATTGGGCCTTGTTACTGGAACACGGTTATTAAAGGTTTCAAAAGATATGTATTCGTGAAATTTTGAAGTTATGTAGATTTAAGGACATAAAATCAGGAGCTTTCTGATTTAAAAGAGGAGGTTTTCGAAATGTTCTGGTTGTGGGAGCAGATGCATTTTCTAGATACATTGATTGGACTGCCAGAGGAACATGCATCTTGTTTAGTGATGCTGCTGGTGTTGTGATAATCTACACATTGAAAGCATTTTTTACTAATGTATTGCAATTTTTTTCATCGAAATGTTCTGGTTGTGGGAGCAGATGCATTTTCTAGATACATTGATTGGACTGCCAGAGGAACATGCATCTTGTTTGGTGATGCTGCTGGTGTTGTGATAATCTACACATTGAAAGCATTTTTTACTAATGTATTGCAATTTTTTTCATCGAAATGTTCTGGTTGTGGGAGCAGATGCATTTTCTAGATACATTGATTGGACTGCCAGAGGAACATGCATCTTGTTTGGTGATGCTGCTGGTGTTGTGATAATCTACACATTGAAAGCATTTTTTACTAATGTATTGCAATTTTTTTCATCGAAATGTTCTGGTTGTGGGAGCAGATGCATTTTCTAGATACATTGATTGGACTGCCAGAGGGACATGCATCTTGTTTGGTGATGCTGCTGGTGTTGTGATAATCTACACATTGAAAGCATTTTTTACTAATGTATTGCAATTTTTTTCATTGATTATGAATTTATGCATACTCTGACGCAGCAAAACTAACTTGAGTAATGCATTTTCCCATTTGATTTTCATTTTTTGCCTCTGGCAAAACCGGATTTGCTAATTTTTTACATATATTCAAGCCATTTATTTTTAGAACACTAGGTTGACAGCACATTTTTTGTTTGGTTGGCAAGTTAATAAGTAAACTGTACATATCTTTGTTATTGACCATTACGGTCTTTTAAAAACCTTAATCTTTCTTTTTATTTGAGTGATTAGCTTCAGTGCTCCTTTTATGAGGAAGTAATACAGAACTTTATTCTTTTTATACTGTTTACTAGTCCATACCGACATTGGATACTGATCACCAGGGATGTCATAGTTTTTTTATCACAGCTATGCTATGTACAGAGTGCGTTTTGGTTACAGTCACTGAGACAAGTGGCACTTTGCACTTTATATCTATCTATCTATCTATATGATGGTCACTTTCCTCCCTTTTTCTTGTTCGTGGATTTTTATGACTGGTTTCTGGATATAAGGGATTGTAATGTATCTTATACTGAAAATGAGATGTAGCTCTTGCATTTATGCACAATGCATATACATATTCTTGTTCACTTTTGTCTTCGTTCTTCTCAATCATTGACTTTTTCTGATGGGTTACTGTGTATATATGTCTTGTATGAAAATGGGAAAATGCACCTGCATGGTGATATCTTCTTGTTGACTTGTGTTCTCATTCATGGATTTTTCTGATTGGCTACTGTTTATATTAGTTTAAGATGTATCTTATACGCATCACTGAAAATTTTCCCAGTGGTTTAACTGGCATCCAGTGATGACAAATATGGTTTGCTAGGTTTTGATTTTTACAGTGATGGAAACGGTCAAAAGTAAAGATCTACTTTTTCAGATCCTGTTTTAGAATTGATATAGTTTCAATTTTTATATTGTTGTGAGAATTCATACATAATTTTATATTGTTGTGAAATATACTTGTGCATCTCCGTGATTATGGTGTTTAACAGAACAAATTTCTAAGAATTTATTTATGTTTATAAAATTTTATATTGCGAAATAACATTTGCAGACACCTCCATGCTCTTGTTGGTATCTTGTTGGGTAGCACAAGCCAGAAGAGCAACAATGGGACCAATTTTTTGCCCATGACAGCTTCGCCATGTTGCCTGGAGATGAATGGAAAAAAAGGTTTCCGCTTTGCAGTGCGCAGTGTTCCGTGAGCAATAGAAGCAGCCCTCAAAGAGGCAGAGCTGAAGGAACATGACCTTCACTAGCTTCTCGTATATCAGGCAAGAAGTTTCCTATATACATGGATTTATCTTTCTCTTTTTCCTAATAATCAACATCCAAGGAATATATTTTCTTTAAAAATCTGGTCTTTTTAGCACTAGCCGATTTGGGTCAACCTTGACGAGACTGGGGAACATTTAGAGAAAAAAATAGAAATTCAGCGTTAGTTCAGAGTCTTCGCATAAATTAAAGATGATATAAAGGAACATTTGCCATTAGTATTATTGGAAATTTGTAATTAATATGTAGAGAAGGAAGCAGTTGCTGTACAATTTTTTCTATAGGCATATATATTCTGTTTCGAGTTTTTCTTTCATCTTAATCATGACAGTGAGTAACTTCAAAATATGGATGCTATCTATGTTCAGACAAACCGAAGGATTATAGATGCAGTGGCTGAAAAGTTACACATTCCCATCAACAAAAATTATTACAAACCTAGCCAACTATGGGAATACAAGTGCTGCATCCATTCCACTGGCTCTAGATGAGGCGGTTAGAAGTCTAGAAGATAGAACAAACATCTCCCTCGGAGAAACACAATCATTAAATGGGGAGGATAGAAACCTTGAAGAGAGAACGAACCTCTCTCTCACATGCACGCACGCACACGTGTAAATATATGGCAATGGCTCAATTCATATGTTGAGTGAGCATTGTAAGCACTGTGAATGGTATCATCAAATTGATGATGGGCATCATTTACGTTGTTAATTTTTACTAGGTAATATTCGTGTATTTGACATTAAAGATACCCGGGTATCGCAAGAAACTTCAGTATCGATGCATTCCTCCCAATTATTTTTGACTTCGAGGTTTAAGCTGCTTCTTTTGAACAGATCAATATTGTGTACCATTGTTTAACTAAAGGCAATGCTATGATTGATATTTAACTAAATTATCATCAGATATTTGTCAAAAGTACACTTTTTTTTTCAATTTTCCACGGGTTTGGGATTTATGTATGTGAGCCAATTTCTCTTTCCGAGCTTCAAGCCTGATATTAATATTTACCAAAGATGACAAATCCATGTCCTTCCGTTCTCTTCATCTGCATCGTATCTCCGAGAAAAGGGAGCTTTGGTTGCTTTCTGTTTATTCGAGAGATCTAATGATGTGTGTTAATTTTTGCACACGTGATGACGATGGAGAAGCAGGCTTGAGCAGATGGGTTGGAAAATGGCAGGGGCATTTCGGCAATTTTGCGGAAGATAAATTATGCGTTCTGTGGTTTGGAGGGAGGGTATTTCTGTAAATTCCACGAACCATTTGTTTCCTCCTCTCTCAGAACACCAAGAGACGCAAAGCGTTTCGCTACCTCGCTCTCTCTCTCTGCGTGGCGATGGCGATGGCGATGGCGATGGCAACCACGACCTCCAAGACTAGCCCCTATACGACTGCCAAGAAGGAGATGCAGAGAATCCGAGTATTTATGCCAATTCCATGCCACCTTCATCCTCCACCATCAGGTACCTCCTCCTCCTCCTCTTCCTCCTCCTTCTCGTCACTTCTTCATTCCCTTCTGCCTCCTGCTGGCTATGGAGGAATCTCAACACTGAAAGAACGGACGAAAACGAAGAAGGTTTTGAAAATCCTCTCAGGCATGGCTCTGGTCTAGACCTCAGTGGCCTGAATCGTAACGATGGTCTCCCTCGTTCTTCTCTGATGAAACAAGGGCAATCCATGGTGAGCAGTAGCACTCTGGAAGCCTCCTGTTGGCAGAAAGCATACAAGAAGCTCCTTTCGAGCTGCCATGCCATCCTTCAAGACGAAGAAAAGAAGTGCAGACTTGCATATGAGTTCACAGATTGCTTCTTGAGGATGACTGGTTGGCCTCCTCCACCAAAATGCTCTGACAAAACTCTAGTAAAATATTGCACACAGAAGGTAGATGCGCACACCCATGGGATCTATCATGCTTTCTTCGTGGAAGCCGAAGCTATGTGTCAACACCTTCAGTTAAGAAACGTGACCTCTTACTCGGTTCTTTCCAAAGATCTTTGCTGTGTTTTGGAATTTTACCTTCTGTGTTGTATGCTTAGATAGATTGGATCTCTCTTAGTTGTATAATTAACTGCACAATTAGCTCTGAATTTGATTGATCATGTTTATTGGGGTTAAACTATATTATAAAGGGAGTGCAACAATTCTAGCACTTGACTCTTAAAAAGTTCTCTATTTCACAAGTTAGAGTACTCAGGATCTCAATTTCTCAATCATATAATCATATAATTATCCAAATAAACATGATTAATCAAATCAAAGCATGTAGGAGGCGAGAGTTTGTAGATTAGAGAGAATATAACAATAGTGTAGATGCAAAGACCACATAGAGGTAAAGGCAAGCCATGTAGCTATATTGATCTAGATCATACCCATCCAGCATGTGGATGAACAAAGGATATCCAATAGCTGATGAGCATATTCTAAACATTGGAGTGTTATATAACAGTCCACAAGTCTATATTTCATGCAGGAATGAAGCATTTAGACAAGAGACATCGGATATCGTAAATGATCTCAAACAAACAGGGCACTGGATGCTTGACAAAGTGAAGGATGTGGAGAGATTATCCCATGAGATCTTAGATGATGCATTACAACAGTCTTCGAAACTGGAAGAGAAGCTCAGCACCATGCAAACTATGTCCCAAACACTGCTTGCTCAAAATGAACAATTTGATAACCAACTGAAGAGTACTCTTGGCACAGTTCAAGCTGTCTTTGAGCACTCACAAGAGATAAAAGATAGGCAGATGGAACTGAAAGAACTTCATCAAGATATGAATAAGGCAATATCTTCCAGTTTGAAAGACCTAAAAACAGCTGCCCAACAAACCCATCAGCAGCTAGATGGTATATCAGAAGGGAACAAGGAGCTTGCAGAGCAACAACTAAGATTGGCAGATGCCTTAGCCTCCAATATAGAGAGGCTCAAAGCAAGTGCATTGCGGAGCTTAGATGATCTGAAGGAATCTCAAACATCAGCCATGGATGAGACAAGGTACAGTTTTGAGTTATAAAATATCGTAGGGCTTGTTTTTTTCCCTTCTTTTTCATCCATTTGTTAAGAATCTGTAAAAGAAAGGTGAATCTGTAAAAGACCCCGATCCTCCCAACCACCCCAGAGCTATGATCAAGACATAACTAACCTACCACTGACATCTCATACCAATAGATATTTGGATGACTAGTACCGTGGAATAGGTTAACACAATCTTCGTGATGAAAGCCTAGCCTGCACCATTGGTGTCTCAAGACTTCAGCCTTCCGAGATAATCTGTTTTATGAGGGTAGCTAGGCCTCATATTTATATTTCTTCCTAGGCCCCTTGAATATTTGTGCTCTTCTAAAAGACTCTCCATTCCTTGGTTGTCAAGATCATGATGGTACAAGCACCTATCATTCTGTCTATCCAATCACATTAGTTCCTTTGTAAGATTAGGGAACATACCCTTCATTTACGTTTTGTAAATATTAGTGACCTACCCTCACCTAGTTATGTGTGCATAACATCCTTGATGGTGAAAAAGTCTGGTGTAGGCTGTTTTTCAATTTATTCCACTCTTTTAAGCCTAGGTTGACAAGATCAGTAGTGAAATATACATTTTATGATTTCCAATCTGTTCAATCCATATAACATTAAGCTGGTATGGCATAACCAATTTATTAACAAAACAAATAGTATAATACATATTTCTTCTTCAAAACACAAAACAAATGTTTATGCAACTGTGTATATCTGTTAGGATCAAAATTATCCACATACAAATGGGCCTATATTTAAGCTTATTGTAGGTCCTAATTAATGTTATGCGTGTTGCACATAACAATTTCAGAGAGAAACAAAAATGAATTGTCAACTTCAGTACCATTACTTCTTTTTGCAGACTGTCATTGCAGGATTTATCTGATGGGGCCCAAAGAGCTCGAGCAAGCTTTGACTTATGGCGGATAGAATTGGATGATAGAAATAAACTTCTTCTGAAGGGATCTGAAGCTATGCTTCATGCTCAGGTACTCAATCATGGTACAATAGAGTATGCTTTTTGTATGCTCCAGTCGCATAATGTGAAGCTCTTTTTATCATTGCTGATTTCATTTGGTGTAACAAAAAGTTTGTAAGGATAACGTCTGAAACATCGTGCATTCTGAAACTTTATTCACTATGACCAGGAACTGGAAACGTGTCTCATATACCTTCTCATTAAACTGTACTCTTGCTTCTTGAGGTTGGCAATAGCTAAGTGTACTAAAGGATTCTCACATGGCTCTCCATAAACTAGAATGTGTGGTGCTTGTGAAGAATTAGAAATATTTAGAAGAGGAATAGAAAATTTGTGGGAGGGAAGAAGAGATAGCAGGAAGGTAAATTTTGTGAAATTGGTAGCTGCAAGCAATTTGACTTACGGAAAGCTATCAAGCAAGCAAGACTGAGTTTTGTGAATGAGGATGCTTTTTTTCTCAATAGTTGTTACCCTCATGCTCCAGGCAATGTTGAATGTTTCTGAGAGGAACAAAGCTATTTTTTCATAAAGCAATTAATATATGCAATGTTTCTATATTACAGGAGGCATTTGTTATGAAACAAGGTTCTATTTTATCTACCTTGGATAGAATGTTTTCTCTCTATGACAACATTCTTTATGAATCGAGAGCTCTGAAACTTTTTGTATTTTATGGCACATTGGCGGTGTTTATTCATGTGCTGACTAGTGCCAAGCAAACCAACAATGCTAGGGGAATTCTGTATGCTGGTGAGTTATGAAGAGCCTGATAATATCAATCAACCATACAATTTCTCTTTCATAAGGTAACATTTCTTTTGTGGAATTGTAGGGTTGTTTATCTCAATCACTGTGGAGGTTTATGTTATGAAGGCATATGGCAGCATTATGAACAATCAACAGTGGATTCAAACAGTTTCCTATTGGTCTAGATCCATGTTTGCTATATTTACAGCTGCAGTGATCTTATATTTCGTTATCACATTCAGGTTCAAATTGTTTTGTAGATATCAGATTGATGTTTCATTTACTGAATGCAATATTTACCATCCTATGTTGTTTGATTTAAATGTAAATTCATATATGCAGAGATATTTCCTGGCAGAACCATATCTTGCTGGTAGAGCTGGATAAAAAGTTGAATGCTATACTCTGTCAATCTATTAATCCCCCATACATTCAGGATGTACAATTACAACCTGCTTACTCAACAAAAACCTTTTTAGCAAATGAGAGAGACAATGTGCCATGGATAACCAATTCTTGTAGTGCAAAGCAAGATGTTGCATCAAAGATAATCCATCGTGCTAAAACATATTTCAGTGAGTCATTCACCTTCAGTACTAGGATTTATTAATATAAAGTGCTGACAATGCATGGATTAGGGTTTTCTAACCTTGACTTTAAATACAGGGGGGGGTTCAAATTGTAGGAAACAAGAGAAGACAAAGGGTCCTAAAGGAGACGATGTTTTCAAGGCATGGATGGTGTGTCATGGCTTTGGTTTTTCATCCTTAGATGAGTTTGATAACTATCAAGGAGATGATCATGATGACGATAAAGAGGATCCAGATTATGTGTGCCCTTATGATGGGCAACCAACTACTTTCAAGGGCTATAACCTTCGGTCCCTATGTAAAAAGAGGTCATCTATACAGTCTGGATTCAACTTAAATCGCTGAAGTTTTTTTGTTTAGCACATGTACACATGCATATAATAAGGTACTGGGTACACATAGCAAATTTTAATTGTTGGAAGTACTGGGTATGTTGATATAATTTGCAGCTATCGATGCAATTTCTACCATGCAAGGTCGGAAAGATTTTTATGATATTATCTGAAGAAAAGAAATCCAAGGTATCTGTAATCAATCCAGTTTTACATGCAAGAAGAATCGGGAACTGTTTTCCTCCTATGCCAGTTTATTACTATATAATTGGATGAGTTTCTTGCCATAAAGTCAACCACTTGATCTTTTATTGAAATTGCAATTTGTATGATGTAATATAATAATAGATATTGAATGAAGTCAAGCTATCTCTGACATAAATTGATGGTTGATTAGGCTCCAAATCCTCTTACACTCTTAAGGGAATTATGGGTTTTTGAATGAACCTAGTACACAAAGCGATCTTAGATTTTGTGTTCTCGAGTGGTTGTTTCTGACATGACATAGCTTTAATTCAATTAGTATGAGCTTGTGTAGGGTTATTTAATTTGTAAAAGATTGAAGTGAATGTAAAGTATTGTCACTATAGCCATGTATTTTTGTGATTGATTCTATGTCATGTTACTGCCAAGTCTTTGTGCATGGCATTGTGGACATTTACCATATACTATACTGATGGTGTACATTCAAGCATTCTCCTCACATTATTTTTTTAGTATACAACCTTGTAGTTTCAATATGTGAAATGAGCTTGATGACATTTCTCTCTCATTTCTTATCAAATGCCTTTAATAGTTGATTGATCGAGGCCTATGAATTCTCATCAACTTCAACATTCCCTAAAAGTTAAAGAAAGCCATGGCACTCACATATGGATACCATACACATGGCACATATATGATGAGGAAATTTTATTCAAGGTTTATTTAGAGTTACAGAAAATTTTGCTAAACATTAGTAAGATTGAGGTATTCTCTCATGGTTATTTACCATCAATTAGGGAAGATGAGACTTTTCCCACACAACGAATGCTTGAGTTTTGTTTTTGTGATGTGATACGTGATCGAATTAACGAACATGAAGAAATGATTCCCACATTGTATGCTTGAGGTTCAATTGTGTTTGATACACAAAAGTAGAAGGGAAAGGCCTTGTCCGGTGTTTGTTTTGTTTTTGTTTAGGAATGTCCTAGAAGTGTGGATAAGAAAAAAGTCGAAGTGACATCATTGATGTGGGCACAAATTAGATATATGCTTTTTTGGATTAATTTACATAAATAGTAAGTGTGGGAAACATACATGGGTGACAATATTTTCATTGTTGTTGAGGTTTGTGAATAGACAGGATAGTGATGAAATATGGATCATAAACAGAGCATAGTCATAATCCTCGTGATGATCTCTATCTTTTCCTCAAATCACCTCCATGTTGGTGAAGATGGATATTTTAATCTCTGGTTTTCTTGTAATGGTCAACATGTTAGTGATGGTTTTACCCCTTCGTCACCTCCCCACTTATCCACAAGTTTCTATGAAACTATATGTCCAAGCATGGTATCCATTGCTACTTCGACTTTCCGCAAATTGGCTTCATCGGACAATGTCGTTGCACCTTCACTCTTGCGACTCATCCTCCACGATGCGTTTGTCCAGGCAATATATTCCGTCAAGCCTATTATGCATACTTCATATAAGACATAAATCACCTACTTAAATTCCATGTGCAATCAAACTTTATATTGCATCAAATTTCTTCAACCCTATAGAACCTCATACATATCTTGATGCTATTGTATCTTAAATCTTATTATTTCCTCATTCGGCAAAAAAAGGGAATGCCAAGTGAAGGTGTGATATTTCCCGTATGGAGTGAATGTTATACTTAGGAAGTAAATAATCACCTCAAATGGGAAACTTGAAGGAAATTTATGGGGAAATTGTGTTGTTTTCCTAATGGGTTAATCAAAGCATGGAACTTGAAAGAAATGTGTAGGGAAATGTGCTCTTTCCCTAATGGGTCCAGGGTTACTCAAAGCATTGCCTAGCAGGCAATATGAAAAGGGACATGGGAAACATATCTAAAAACTTTGCGGTATAACATCAATCACATTATGTCATGTGCTAATGCTTTTATCAAAATCCTCTTGAGCTTGTGCTAATCTATTACACAGGGTTGTGATGCATCCATATTGGTATCGCCCACCACCCAAAACCCTCTTGTTGAGAGACAACATCCCAACAATATAGACATCCCTCAACAAGCTTTTGATACCATCAATGCAATAAAACAACAACTGGAGTTGGTATGTCCAGGTGTCGTTTCATGTGCGGACATTGTCGTTTTCGCAGCTCAACAAGCCGTTGCCTTTGTAAGTTATTAATATGATTTCCTTCAATTTAAAATGTATGGAGATAAACAATACTAGAATAACATATGTATATATGTATGCTATTAGAATCTTTGGATTGTGTTTGTACCATAAAAGTGATAGTACATTTTAATAAGTTTTGCAGCTACAAGGTCCTACATGGGAGGTTCCTTTCGGTCGACGAGATGGTCGAATATCATTAGCTTCCATGGTGGAAGGCAACATTCCCACACCAACAATGAATGTGGATGATATGCTTGCCATTTTTGAGGCAAAGTCGCTAACTTTGTTGGACCTCGTTGTGTTGTCAGGTTCTTTTCCATTTAAAATTCCTTTTTCTCCATTTAGTTCCTTGATCACACTTCAAAAATCATATGTTAAAATCATAAATATATTTATCTATTTTTGTGAGGGGTTTTCCTTCATTCTAATCTATAATTTCTTAAGCACATTCATGGATTTATGCAATAATTATACATGTCTATATTTTTTCTATGGCACAAAGCACGATAATGCTTTGGTGGTCAATTTGTATGTGTATATTTGTTTAATAGGGAGAAGTCATATGTGATAGGTGCACATACCATAGGTTTTGCAAAGTGCAGCCATTTTATGGCAAGACTATCACCAATCGTTGATCCCACCATGGATCCATCATTTGCACAACAATTGAAACAACAATGCCCATTGAATGAGAGCAACAATCCGATACCGTTTGACCCAGTGTCACCGTTTTGGTTCGACACATCCTATTATAATGCACTACAAAATCAGAGGGGATTGCTCTTTTCAGATCAAGTTCTCGCAATAGATAATCGGACACATGGGCTTGTGAGAACGTTTGCATCGTCTCCAAATGAGTTCTTTCAAGCGTTCGTAAACTCAATGGTCAAGATGAGTTCCATTGGTGTGATGATAGGTAATGCGGGTGAAATAAGGAAAAATTGTAGTGTAATAAATCCTTGATTGGTTCGTGTTTTGATTGATTGCTCGGCATTATATGTATATGTAATGAGAATCACATGTAAAATGGTTGCATCATTTAGGAATTTAGATTATATAGCATTCAAATTCATGTACAAAGTGTTAACTACATTACAAGGCCACATCAATCCACATATGGCATTTGAACAATTTGAATCACATGAAAGGATTATAACATGTAGGAATGGAGGGTTGTGAAGCTTTCAAATTTATGTATAGGACACCAACTCATATATGTAGCCTAGAAATTTTAACACAATAATAGATTACACATCATAGGTAAACCCTTGCGCAGTTTATAATTCTCAACTCATCATCGTTTATGAGTATCATATTTTCTAAACATAACACAGTCAACTGAATATTGCCTATGTTGGATAACAATATTGTTTGTATACTTTTTCAAGTGCAATAGACTCAATGTTAACTTTCTTGAGTGAACTAAATCATGATAAATGTATGGTGATTGGAATAGAACTCAATGGCCCAAGCTAGCAAACATGGAATATTAACCAAGCACCTCCATAGCACATACAATAATAGCAATGCGAATGATGGAATTCCTTAATCATTATTATTTGATCATTTAGATTTTGAAACTCCATCATATCTTGACTACAGTTTTCTTCACTTTTGACTTTGTCCATAGCATTGTGTCCTCTCATAATGTGATGCATTCATTTAATTGGCATAACATCTTCATGGGCTATAACAAGGTGTGTACTCCATATTGTTGTTTAGTCCTTTAATTCTCTATAACATTTTTGTTGCGTTGAATTATGTTTGCAACATGGTGTGGCCTATGTATGAGTTGTACATTGATTTAAATGAAGGATCATTTTTGTTTATTAGAGTTTATTTGTAACATTATTGTGTCATACATATCATTATACGTTTCAATTGAAGTAAATGAGATATCATGCTAAACTTAAGTTGCTTTTGTGTAAAGACACCAATATCCAAACGAGTAACATAATGATATGCATTGGTAGGATAAAAGTAGTTAAGTTGTGCCTCTTTTTTTTGTTTTGAAAACGACGTTTCTTAAATGTTTGAATTATTGATAGAGCAACCATCATACCAAGAGTGAATGAGTTATCCCTCGATTGTTTAAAGACAATTATGGAAATCAACAACCAAGAATTATAAAACTAAACCTGATCGATTACACATTGATAGGGTACAATCATCATACCTAGTAAAATGAGTCATGCCTTAATTGTTTGAAGACGGTGCTTTGGATTATCATCTAAGACAACTATTGTACCAAGTAAACGAGTCGTGTCTCGATTGTTTAAAGACGATTATTTGAATTATCAACGGACACCTATTCAAACTAGTGATGAATTGTGGTCATTTTAGCTAACATGGCAATTGGTGAGTCAAACCACATTTCCAATATTCCACATACATTATAGGTAGTAGAATAGTAGTCTAAAAACTACTATGTTAAATATAAATACATGGGTATATATGTTTGCGTTGTTTAAAGACGATTAATTGAATTATGAACGGGCAATTATTCAAACTGGTTGTTTAAAGACGATTAATTGAATTATGAACGGGCAACTATTCAAACTGGTATTGCATTGTAGTCATTTGAACTAACATAGTTGTTGGCTTCTGTAAAGTCAAAACATGTTTCTAGTAATTCACATATGTTTTGGGTAATAGATTGATAGTTTGAAAACTACTATGTTATGCTAAAAATACAAACATGTGCATATATGTTTGTGTAACATATAAAACCACATGCATGCAGTAGACACATAGATACATGTATATTCACACATTGTGGCGGAAATCGGACTTATAACAGTTATTTTTAAAGAACTCGTTGCAAAGATATTAGTTAGTCAATCATAATTTTGCTACCAAACATCTTGCCAAAAAGTTTTAGATTACTTTGAAGAAAAAGTTTCAAAAATATCACAACAGTTGCAAATTCTCAAAAGAATCTAATAAAACCATTATTTCAAAGAATTATCTGACAAACAATTCTTCATTGTAATATCATGACACATGGATGGCCCTCGTTATCGGTTGACGATATTTCACATGTGCAACAATTCAATTGAAGGCCACCCTCACAACATTAATAACAGAAATGTATGTATTGGCAATGAAAAACAATCATTGATATCAGTTAGAACTTATAGTACTCACTTTTTAATTCATATTCTACATCAACACATGTAACAGACTTAAGAGGAGTTGAATATGTATGGCAATTCAAAACAAGTATCCTTGTTCTATCGAGGAACACTATAACATTGAAACGGTCTAATGTTGAAGATTTAACAAGTTTGGTATAAACTATGTTAATAAACACAATACAATGTAAAGGTCATTTAACTAAATCATTTTCTATTTCGTAATCTCAAAACACTTATCATTCTCTCAGAACGAGTGTCGATTGCCACATGTGTTGCTTGTCATAGAGAGTTTGAGCCTAAGTTTGGGACATAAAACATGCGAGATAATGATCATGATTCGTAACTTGATCTTTTTCTCATTCCAATTCACAAACTTTGAGCTTTACATGATTAGATTTTGTTTCTTGATTGAAGACTACACTAACGTCAAGGCAAGGCAAAACAAAAATTGGAAAGGTAATGAAATAAAAGCTCTTTAATATACGTTGGATGTTCAGTAGATGTAAAGAAGGAATTAAAAGATACCCCACAAGCTTGTGGCAAAAAGTGCACATACTAAGGTATTTTCTTGTTACATATGTCTCCTAAAGTTGTTATCTTTTTCACTCTTTATCCAATGACTTTTTTTCTTTTTTGAAGACAGGGTAGTGTATCTCTAAAAGTGGATGATTAACATAGAAGCATAATAAATTGTCCTATAAAATTGAACTTACTAAGCAATTTTGTTCAAATTGAAACTTGATAGTTCATGAATCTAAGTTGTCAATCTTGGGTACTCTTGGCAATGGCAAAACAAATTGTTTGTAACTTCCAATAGGGTCATGGGCATGAATCTAATAAGTCATTGGGATACATTGGACACATTCATGAGAGTCCCTCTTAGTCAAGAACACGTAATTTAAATTAGGGCTTCTCTCAAATTTTGGAGTTTAAAATTTTCGTTATAAAAGTTGGGTGGCAAATACTAATAGCAATACTAATAAGACATAGATTGGCATCCAATATGTGTATCACTACCCGTTGGGCAACTTGCATTCCTTTACACCTCTGACTTTTGTTAGTGCACCCCACAAATACATTTGTGCAACTTGCAATCCTTTACACCTCTCATTTTTACTGCTCTAGTTTGATATATTTGGGCAACTTGCAACCCTTTACACCTCTCATTTTGTTAATGCTACCAGCCTACACGTAATTGTTTTTTTCACCCTATGGCAATCACTAGTTGGAACTTGGATGTAGATAATTCATATGCGTCCATGGAGTAAAAAGAATACTTTTATGAAATTTTGGCATCAAGACTCGTCATTGGGATCCTTAAAAAATCTCATTGTAATCACCCTATCAAGTTTTAGCTTTGGCAAAGTTTGACATGTGTAATATTCATCGACACAATAAATGAATGATTTTATAATGTTTTCACATGTAGTTTCCTATTTGCATTGAAATGTGGAGACATCAAATTACAAGCAATGCATATATAACGAAAGATGTAGTACTTTTGATACACTTTTTGATATGTATGTAAGATATATAATGTGTTCCATCACATCAATACACAAATGAATAAACCAAGCAACGTATTTATAGTATTTTCTTTGCTAAACATGTTACCGTTGGATGCCAAACATTGTTTAATTAGAAGCACGTGACTATATTTGATATCTCAATTAAAAGCTATTCATTATGATGTAAATCTGTGAAACATCAATAATGGAAATCTATGCCTCGTTGATAGCATATAGGCATTTGTAAATATGCCCAATCAAGCATCTCTTTTTAATTCTATTTGAAAACTTACATCTAGAATTAAATGATCTTACATATGGAATTTCATCTCAAAAAATTGGTGAATTTGATGTAAACAAATCATCTTACAAACACTTAGTAGAAACACTTAAGTGTAAAGTTTATTCCAAAATAAATTCCCATAGTCAAACTTAAAAGCACACTCCACAAAAACGCTTCGGAACAACTACAATAAGCCTTGTTGTTCCATGATGATTTTGGGATTGTCCACATGAACAAATATTTGTCAAGGATTTTCGTCTCAAGGAACCCATATAAACAGTTAATTGACCAAATTCTATGCTCAAAATCTTCTACAACTCAAAAGTTTGTGTTTTCCTCCTACAAGTTCACAAGCAACCATTTCAAATGAACAATAAGAACATCCACAACTTCATAAGGCGAATTTTGAGATTAGTGATGTAGATATCTTGGAGGTTTTAGATATAGGAAATCCTATCTAATTATTAGATCATCAAATAACTTTAAGTACATTTCACCTTTGTGTAGTCAAGAAATCACATATTTTCTTACACGATAAGATTCCAATAATAAGGGATTGTTCAAGTTTCTTTCAAGAAATCACAATAACGATATTAACAAAGAAAGAAGGTTACATGAAATGTTGATTGACTCAAAAGTAGTGTGTCTAAGAGTAGTTGGAATAATTAGAGACCACATAGTCCCCAACCAATTGGCTATTATGTCCGAAGCAAGCATATTGTCCTTAAAAATCACACCTTGTAATCGCATTGGCCCCTAGGTAGCACTAAGGATTTTTTGTGATGACCTCTATTTGTTTTGATATTTTTTTCATGTGATAGTTAACAATGTATAATAGCATTCTTCTGTTTTGGTGTTGGATTTCTATTTGTTTTCATGTGTACAAGCGTGGTATATTTGGTGTGCCCCCTTTGTAGTAATAACTATAGTCTATACCTATCATTTTATATGACATTATGACAGATGGTCACGAATTTCAACGCATAACTTATGTGAAGCCAATTTCAATAGCACAATTTGTCATCCTTGCACATATCCAACTTTAGGAGGTTGGAGTGAACATATCATGCTTGTTGCCGCATTACACTATTTGTAAAGTTCTTATCAATATAGCACAATATATCGATCTATCTATCTATCTATATATCATTGTCTTCATCCCATTTCTATAGCATAAGAGAGTGATATACTACATAGTTTTTTTGCCCTAAACAACTTCTTGCAACCCTAATACCATCACTTTCATATGAGTTATGCTACATGAAATAACAATATTAGAAGCAATCATAAAAAATAAAATATTGACATCTTGATTTGTTCTATTGTAGACATGCATGTCATCATAGGAACCGTTAGAGTATAATTAATTAATTAAACAAACATAAGGATTTATAGGCTAAAGAAAGAAAAGAGGATGTCAAACCACCTGACCAACCCCTAGCAATGACTGAGACAAACCTAAACCTCCTCGATGTCCCATACCATTGAGGTTTGATGTGAGTCATACCTTGGGTTTTGTGAGGATCGCATGTGCTTAACTAACAAAAGCCATAGCCACACTGTTATAGTCTTAACATAGGTTAAGCCTCCCCCATAAGAAGATAGCTAGCCTTTTGATATAGGCAAAACCTTGAAGCCCTAGTGTGTTCACACTTGACTACTTTATATGAAGTGGTCAAGTGATAACTTAATTGTTATCCCGCACCGTATAATTGAATTCCTAACCTCGTTCATTTAAAAAATAACCCACGTTTACTCATAATAAGATCAAGGAAACTATGAAAAACCTATCTCATGAACAATTATGGTTATGCACATAACAGAAACTGGTTTAAGATTAGTGTGATTATGAATTAATCTACTAGAGGAGACTGGCAAGGCTCTTTAGTATAAGTTGATAAAGTTGAAGGTATCATAATGCATTGTTATAAACAAATATATGGCTTGTATTTTTGCCCAAAACTAAAATAGAGAGAAATCTTACTCGCAAAAACAATGTATAAAAGGCAACATATGTTATGAACACTTGTTGGTGGATGTAAAATCGTGCTCCTCTTAACGATTCTTCGTTTATTTGTCATGGCAAATATTTGTGTGCTAAATGAACAAAGGTAGCTTTCCATAACGGTTGCTTGAAAACTTGAACTTTTATTTACTCTACCTACATGTGTCTTTACCGTAGGAATAATGTTCACTCTTTTTAAGGAGGCAACTCTTTTAAAGTATGATTTTGAAAAGTAAAGGCAATGACGAGGAATCACCTTCAACTTAAGGTTTGAGGCCAATATTAAATATAGACTACAATGGCAGCATTTCCTAGGTTATACTACGGATATGATATATGCTAACATCAATCCCTTATAATGGGGCTATTGAAGTTATATGTAGCCTCCTACAATTGCTCTTTTATCGAGGTACGTATAGAAGCTGACTTTTAGTTAGTGAAGTATTGAATAATGGGTCTATTTGATGTATATCATAACCACAAAGTTTGGCACTACATCTTTTGAATGATGTCGATCTTTGAGTAGTTAAAAAGCATGAACTACGAAAAAGAGATCCATACAAAATAAGTGGCAAACAAGGATCATGGAACAAGCTTTGTGTAAAATCTATTTTAAATATATCGCTTGAATTTAAGAGTGTCTATTGTGTCCTTATAGTTTGCTGGAGAACTTCTACCTCTTCCTATATCCACTAGTGTATAATTTTTATTGTTCTTTGTAGCTAATCCAAAACATTGAAACAAAAAACTGTTTGATGGAAAATGGCACCAATTTTAAATCTTCAATCTCCCTTTTCCAAGGCTCTTTATAATGTTTCCATGTAAAGAAAATGGTTGGTTTCCCTACTTTCGAGGTAGTTTCTTTCTTGACAAAGAAAAAGTCTTCTATGGAGTAGGGAAATGGGTTTTCAAAAGATATTTTAGTATCCAAAAGGCAAGTACATATAAGTGATAATCAAATTGTTCACTTGTTACCAATTGTGACCCTCACACATGTGTTACAATATTGCTCATCCGTGGATCCTACAAGATGGATTTGGCACTAAAACGAGTACAATTCCCCAAATGAAGAGCTAATTTGTGAACCTTGTGGAACCAATTATCAACACAACAAATGATAGAGATGTCTTCACACAAAGTCTTGGTACCTATTTGTGAAAGTTATGATGATATATTAAGGGGGGGGGGGGGGTGTCATGACTTGAGTGTCACACTAAAGAGACAAGCTAAAAGGCTGAGGTCATATGTGTATGCCTTATTCACACATCAAGACTTGGTGCTTCAAAGTACGAATATCCCTTATTAGGAAAGAGACACACATCAAGATAGCTTTTGTACTTAGGTCCCATGGGTCAATATTGGCCTCTCTATGGACGCTAAACAATTTATCTATCTACCTACTTTGGTTGAAGAGAGAAAATGCATCCATCTCATGTGATTTCAAAGTCATTCAATATCACTACAAGGGTCTCTTGAAGGATATTTCAAAGTTCGCGATGACTGCATGGATGGTTTCAGATGCCTTTCAACTAAGTACACACCATCCTTAATTGCAATGCAATATATGGCTTTACACCATTCACTTCTTTAAACTTTTGGTTGACGCAAGCTCACTAACTCACCTACATCCCCCCTATGCATGCATGGGCTCCCAAATCCAACTCTCAAGATATTTCAAGGGCTTAGTCTTTGATATCGTACTACTTACTAATGTCGTTGCGCTCATGAGGCTCATGATTTATGGTTTCACTACACAGTGCACATCACGGGCATGTGCAGTTTGGTAAAAGGGATGTCAATGTGGTCAATGAGTTGCGTGAAAAACATGTGTATGGCTAAGCCACACAGTGAATGTACTTCTTGTTAACTATAGCCATATTCTTCTCGGAGACCTATGTGCGTACTTTTTTATGGTGGTACTCCAGGCCTACAAACAATGGGTATGCGAGGTCCCAAAAAGAGGCAAATGGCCTTGTAGGACAAGCACACACTTAGTTCAAAAAAGAAGGATAGGCATGTCTGAACAAGAAGCCATGGTGGTGGATAGGCATGACAAGCGGCATCTCGACCAAGAGTGCAAGTGTACTATTTGCCGTGATTCACGTGATGTGGGTCTAATGATTACTTAGAACTCGAGAGTCGAGAGTCGAGAACGTATCAGATAGAGGGAAGAAGAATAATGGCAGGAACTTTGTACACAGCTTTATGCTATTGGTCGTAGCTTGTAGGTGATTTTCCTCATAATTTCGTGCACATGGCAGACAGGATCGGGTGGATCTCGGAAGGAGGGGCATTTCGAGATGAATGAGAGAGAGAGAGAGAGAGAGAGAGAGAGAGAGGGAGCTAAAAATTTGGACTCTACTCTTCTCTTCCCTACCCTTTGGGAGCTCTTTTTTCCCGCATCTTTTTTTTTCTTCTTCTTCTTGTGTTCAAATTCTTTACACACAAAACTACAAGCCCATATATGTAATAAATCAATACTTTGGAGATAAGAGTAAAAAACAACTAATAATGAAAAAAGTGGCCTCTCTCTCTCTCTCTCTCTCTCTCGACTTTACTCTGTTTTTTGTATTCCTTTCACTTTTGCTCTGTTCCTTGGTCCCTCTCTCTCTCTCTCTCTCTCTCGACTTTACTCTGTTTTTTGTATTCCTTTCACTTTTGCTCTGTTCCTTGGTCTCTCTCTCTCTCTCTCTCTCTCTCTCTTTCTCTCTGTGTTCAGTGTTGGCCACTTCTCTTTCTCTTTCACCCGCTTCTTCCATCAAAAAGGTGCATTTCTTAATCTCCTTCCTCTCTTGCTTGATCCATGTCTTGCTCCAATACACAGACGAGAGAGAGAGAGAGAGAGAGAGAGAGAGTAAGTGAGTGTGAGAGAGATGGTATAGTAATACAGCATGTGCCCCTAGAGAGAGAATGCTATGTGGATACCTTGACCCCATATCCTATAGGTAAAGAGTGAGGCTATGTATACTGTCTTTGTACGCATTCTATATGTGATTGTGTTTGAACAGAGCATGATATTTATGAGAGAGCGGGGCTATACATACAGTATGTGGATGTGGATGTGAATGTGTGTGTATATGTATATGGGTGAGAGATAGAATGCATGTGCATACTGACATTGTACAGAGTATGGCATGTGGATGAGAGAGTATTAGTGGATGATGACAATGTACTTGTAGAGGCATGTGTGAGTGTGCTAGAGAGGGAATGTAAGAATATAGGGGTTGGATGGATGTGTTTTGAGAGAGAGAGAGAGAGAGAGAGAGAGAGAGAGAGAGAGAGAGTCCATCATTGTGTATGTGAGATAATGCAGGAGTTTTGCATGAAAAGCGTCAGAAAATGAGAGATTGTTGTATGCATGTAATGGGAGGAGAAAGAGGGAAAGAAGAATGGTGTCTTTGTATTGGAGAATGTTTGTATGGGAGAGAGAGGACATCATGGGTGTAAGGGATGTGTGTATATGTGATCAAATGTCTGTGTATGCATGTGTATGTACACTAAGTAGATAAATGTATGAAACTGTATGTATGTATGTATGTATGAGAGAGACAAGAGGAAAGAGATGCCAACACTGATCAGTATGTGGGTGTGGTGTGTATGTGAAAGAGAGAGTGAGAATGAGTGAGATCTGTCAGTATATGCATGCCATGTTTTTTGAGAGTGTATGTAGAGAATCCATGCTTTATTAGGGGTGCGTTAAGTTGAGGCAAAAAATGAAGCTAATCCTGTGAGGATCATATACACTTATATTGCAGGCTAATTAATTGAACGCGTTTTTGACACTGTTAGTTAAAAGCTATCTAGTTTAGTTGCAAAGATGGGGAAGACAGGCAAAATGTTCAAAATCATTGCCAGTGGTTTCAAATCTCCATCCAAGGAGAATCTGTCTAAGGAGAAAACCACATCACTTTCAAGCAAGAAAACTGACAAAGAACAATTGGTGAGAGCTTTTGGTGATTTCTTTTTTTGGGGGGCTGTAAAGATCTTCTACTTCTTCTGTGATTTTTTTCACACTGAGCTCCCATGGTTTCTTCTGCATGTGTTGTTAATATATTTTATTTCTATGTTTTTCTAGAAGAAAGGAGGTAAGGACAAATGCATATGGAGCTTGGGCAAATCATTATCTCGGAATCGAGACATAGAAACGACTGCAACAACTCCAGTTGACATTGTAGAGATAAAAACAATACAATCCCAAAATGCCAAAAGTGAGGTGGTTACTCAAGCATTTACAACAAATTCTGATCATGAAGTGAAGGGGTTTTTGAATGATAACAGAGTAGATGTAGATTTAGACATCTCTGGCTCTGGCTATGAGTCGAAGGGGCTTTCACTTAAGGAATGTATCAAAGAATCTTCCAAAGAAGACTGGGCTGCTGCTAAGATACAAGCTACCCTTCGATGTTACTTGGTAAGGAGTTTTCTGCACAAAGGGCTCAAAAACCCATTCAAAATTTATGCACCCACTTACCCCACTAATGCATGTAATGTGCTGTATGCAAATACGTGATACATTGAAGATTGATCTGTAACCAAGATGAAGGGGAAGATGAAGATTATAATTTGAAGGAGGAGAGGGGTCTTTATCTTTGAAGTGTTGATAAAGTTTTGTGTTTTCTGCTATGGATCTGTTGTATCTATGCTAGAGAGGCTGGGATCTAGCATTATATATACATACATACATACATACATACATACATACATACATATGTATTGCAACTGAAAAGATTTTTTAATGAATTTGGTTAGATCTAGGTTTGCTTTAATCATTATGTTTTCAATCTTGGTGGAGTTCATGAAAGACTCAAAACTGTGTTTGTTTCTTTGATATTGTAGGCACGGCGTGCATTCCGAGCACTAAAAGCTTTGGTAAGACTCCAAGCATTGGTCCGAGGATGGATCGTTAGAAAGAAGGCATCTGTGTCGCTGCGATTCATACAAGCATTAGTCAGACTTCAGGCTCTTGCACGGGGCCGTCGGGTTCGATCCTCTGAACTTGGTCAACTAGTTCAAAAGCATTTGCAACAGGCAAAACAACAAAAGAGGAAGCCAGTGGTGAGAAAAATGAGAGAGCTGCTCGGAAAATAATGTCATTAAAAACCCAAGACTCTGAGACTAATAAATTTCACGAAAACAAAACCGTAACATTTGAGTGTGTATATCTATTGCAGGAGGGTTGGGTAAGTAGCATTTCCACTGCCCAGCAATTGCAAGCAAAAGCACAGAGTAAGCAAGATGCGATTATGAAGCGACAACGAGCCATGGTGTATACGTTCTCTGAACAGGTAAACTCTTATTGAAGGGACATGGTACATCTATTTATTGCTATAATACACATGCATATACTTATTAATCATATACATATATGTTTAAGTAAATGTATATTTAGTTCGATTCCTCTGATCTTGCAGCTTAATCGATCCACGCAAAAGCCAAATATTTGTTCAGTAGTTGATAGTCGAATCGACAAAAGCTTATGGATTTGGGTTTGGTTAGAACGATGGGATTCAGTTCATCCATGGGGTTCTCTACTTGGCCCAGTTAGGGAACAACGGGGCTCAGCAATAACAAAGATCGAGAAAGTGAAAGCGAGAAAGGAATCCTTTGCCGAGCCACAAACCGAAGATGAAATATATACAAGTTCTGCTGCCGAAAGCATTTTGCCAGCGGTACTGATAAAAGCCGAAAAGCCAAAAGCCAAAAAGGAACCCGTTGTGGAAAAGCAAGACGAGATATCTACAAGCAGAGCCATGTCTCATGAACTTAAAGATGAACACGAGGGAATGGAGGAAGACGAGAAACTGGTTGAAGAATTAGAGAAGCAATTCGACTCCATATTAATGAACGAAAATGATATCAATGGCAGCACCACTACTACTATTCAGCCCATCACTGGAATCACCCCATCCGTTGATGTCACGACTAGTATAAAGGCACCGGAACAATCACAATGTGACTCGCCTATCGCAGCATCAAGCCCAACATTCTCGTTAAGCTCGCCTTTACAATATTTGGGCACGCAAGAAGGAAGTCCAGAAGAGCCACACCCTCTTCATCTTCTTGCCGAGGAGGACGAAATTCGGAGTGAGAAACATGCTTCAAACACAGATGTAGGTGGATGTGCACAAGTCGTGGAGCCATTACCAAATGATGGTGGTGAGGACTATAATGTAGTACATGGAAGGAACAATGGTGAACTTGTATTACATGAAGGTGATGGTGGTATCTCTGAAGAGATTGTAAAGTGTGACATTGTGTCAGTAGCGTCGGCAGATATGAACCCAACCGGGACAGCTGCAGATGATGAAGTTTCGAGCAAGATGAGGGATTTCACATGCCCTCCTCCGGTAGAGCCGGCCACAGGGTCTAGTCCATCTGTTCCAAACTATATGACAGCCACTAAGTCCGCGAAAGCCAAGGTACGTCCCCACAGTAGCCCAAAGCCAACCAAAGAGTCACCCAAGCAAAAGTTCGATTCGTCACCGAAGCCGAAGAAGAAACCGTCGCCTGCGGCTTCGGAGTCTCCGAACTCACTTACGAAAAGACGTGATTCCCTCTCTTCGATTGAAGGGAAAAGCTCTCCCGGGATGCTTCGGTCGATTGTTCACGTGCGAGCATCTAGCAAGGGAGCTCATTTGGGCTCAGCTAGGGAATTGAATGTCGACCACTCTCCAGCACTGTCTTCAAATGGACATTCCCGCCGTCACGACAAATAAGTGGTTTTTTTCACTTTGGTTTTTTTTTTCCACTTATTTACCTTAGCTTCCTTCACATGATCATCTAACACAAAGACTGTATGGATTCATTTGACATGCATGAGCTTTCTTTGAGATTTGTTTTCTCTTCTTTCTTTCTTTTTTATAATGTTTGCAATTTTTTTGTATTGTAAAGAAACCTTTTGACACAAGATATATAACATAGACAATTGGGAAGTCTCCCTCTTACCATATTATAGCTTCATACTTCCATCATCCTATCCACCATATAAATAAATCATGACTTGATGGAAAGTAATAAATTTCCACTGCTCTCTCGATTAGTGAAACATTTTTTGTAGTGAATAGTTGGATGGAAAAGTAAGAACCTTACAATGATTGAAAGCATTCATTGTGAGGGGCACACATTGAATGTCATTCGAGTAAAAACTATGTCACATTATTCTGTGGATCTACTGTTCATGGTTAAAAAGCACATTCAATGAATGATCCTTCATATTAGTGGTTACTTGTCTTCTTATGGTTGCACATGCACAATGCACATACATTATTACATACATACATTATACATACATATATACATACATCAACCTCTCATTACCACACAGACATTTATCACTCATGTTATCAACAAGTTTGAAAAAAGGATTGTCGTATTGTCATGAGTATTGTCGTAAGTCTTGTTCTTGATGTAAAAGAAGCCCTTCCCACACAAGTTTCAAAGTGCATGAGTGTTTTATTAGATGGGATCACCTTTCACACGCGCGATATATATGAAAAAATGATGTAGTTTTCAAGCCATTATTATTGTTGTTACAACTTTCACAGCTATTGAGGACAATAATGTCAATACTCAGTTCCTATCCTCATTACTGTGTGATTATTCTTGTCGAGAGGGTTTCACTTGATGTGAAGATGAGTGTTGACACAAGTCACCAATCACCACATATACTATGAAATATGTTTTATTATCATGGTTATTTTTGAAGTTTTACTTTTATACATTAATTTCTCTTTCTCAATCTCTTTTATTTTGTTTACATTTACGTGTGGAATGTATGGATAAATGTTATTGTAAAATGGTTAGAATTTTCGGGTTCTTGAATGAAAGTGTGTGCATTTCCTTGGAACACATTCCTTGTACAACCTATGTACACTTTAGGTATTGAGTACGTGATAGAACTTGGGAAATTGAGTGAATTAGCCTTTGCCCCAATGTTGTTGGCCATGGATTCTTGATAAGATTTAAAACTATATATAGTGGTCAAGCTTAGTAAGGTAACACCATTTACATTATGGGACCAATGAATGGAAACAAGTAGCAATCAAGAACGGTTTGGTTCAGTTTGAGATTGTCAAACTCAAACCGTTTTAAAAAAGTGAGACTTAAACCTAACCACAAACCAAATGGTTTTAGAGATTCTCAAATTGTTAAACCATTAAAACCGTAGTTTCATGGTTCGGTTTCAATTTTTAAGTTATGTCATCAATAATCAATTTTAAAATGTGCAATAATTCAAAATTTGATTGATCTATAAAATATCATAATTAGGCTCTAGACTAAAAAGGCTATTAAAAACATAATTTTAAAAATAAATTAATAATCAAGTGGCAACTCTAAACTGTTTAAAACAAAAATTGTTAAGCCAATAAAGGTTTGAACAAAATTGGACCGAGTTGTTGACCCCCCAAACTGAACTGTTTAAACCATTAAGCCATGATTTCATAGTTCGGATTGGTTCAAACCGAACCATTGCGGATTGCTAGAAACAAGTTCATGTCAATTCCATGATGGTGGGAGGGATGCGATTGACACAACCATGGGTAGGCACACCCTAATGAAGGAAAAAAAGTTTGATTGATCTATTGGTGAATGGATATGTCCAAGACATTCTTTGCGAAACATGATTGCAACATTACGAAAATGTTGGCTAGTCATTTAGGGAAATTCGAAATGTTCAAAAAGGGGGAAAATTCTAATATGAGACTGGCACAAGGTGGTGTGTTGGTGGCTTGAACGTTGTACATTGCTGAAACTTGATGAAGTTGATGCCACCACATAAAATCCAGATGTAGCTCGTAGAATTGACTAGTTTATGGAGACCTTGAATCACATTTTTATTCGAGGTTTTGAGGCATTTATACACTAAAACAAAAGCTTCATTATACTCACGTTTTTATTATCAAAGAACAATCAATCTAATAAGAGCCATGTGAAAGATGGAAGGCCTAAGGCTAAAGTCAAATTTATGATTTAATATTGATTAGTGTGTTGCGTAATAATGAACTATTTTTTCCCTTGATAGATAGGGTAAAGGGGTGAGACTTCTAGGTTTAAACTTCAAATCCTCATACATAATATATAACAATAGCTTTTTAATAACTTTGCTTATTTATTGTTGCACCATTTACATAAATGATTGTGGATTCTCTATTTTGAAGGCCCCATGAAATGCTTCATCTCTTGTATTATTGTGCTTGAGAAGTCTTAACTCAAGTTTCAAATGCTACCCAAGTGTGGCTCTTATTTGTTTGTGTAAAAGGTCTCTCATTCTCCTCTTAGTTGTAATGTGTGGCTCCAAGCCAAGTTTTTCATCTCTTTCCAAGGTGATCCCTTTAAGGGAGCTCATTAGAGTTTAGTGTACTCGGTTTGGGCTTGTTGTGATGCATGTCATATGCCCTCTATTGTTTGAATGGTTGTGGGAGTATCATATAAATCCAGAATGAATGCATTAGTCTCTTTCAAGAGTCAAAACATGATGACAAACTTATTAGAATACTACAATTTTCCAAGAATTATGCATGTCTTATACTTAGTAGCATGAGCAAATTAAAAAATTGATCCACTTTATATCTATAACAAATGCAATATCCTCCTTACCATCAAAATACGATTACATGCTTTTTTCATGAAAATGTGCAATAAATATTTGAAGAGAAAGAGAAAGGTGTTACATGGATGTAGTGAATTTCTTTAGGAAAAAGCTAACCATTGACAAGGTAATTACATGTACAAGAAACTTAGATGAAATGATGCTCTATCTGTCATGTAACCTAATTATGTGATTGTTCTAGAATCCATATAGGATATTTTCATGCCCTTACATAATTGTAATTTGTAGTTGTTCAGGCTGCTGCTAATATTTTCGTGTCCTGTTAATAGCCTTGAAGGAGAATAACAATGTATTTTACAAAAAGTAGTTGACATAGTCATCAAAATCTGTATGCAACATTTGTGGTTCTTGTGTTTGCCTACGTTGTTGGATTGTATTTGATTGAAGGGACAAAATGAATGGAGCCATATGGCCAACCCTTTCTAATCTGGCTTGCTTTGTACTTGAGCGAAGCGATATCACTTCCTCTAGTTGATGATGAATTTGATGTTTTTGATTAAAACGACCATCGTGGCATCTAGCTTCCTTGCAATATCCACATAAATCATAGCCTACTTTTTCAGGGCAATCTCTACATCGATATCGTCTTCCCACAATTGGAAACATCTGCAATGCATGTCATATCATATAAATTATTAGTACACACACATCTCACATCAATATCTTTACAATCATTAGATGTAGTATCAATTTAGTTATTCCATCACAAGAATAAGGTTTTACAACAACAAACATTGTTGGAACAAAGTGGCTGATTTGTTGAAGACAGTAGGAATGTGTTTTTGTTTGTTTGTTTAAGGAATCATCTAAGTCTGTTTATAAAAAAATTTATTTCATAAAATTCCTTTTCAAACTCCTTTATTTCTTTACACAAAATGTTAGGTGTACCGTGTGTACATGTAACTCGTCTTTAAGAGCTAAATTTAACATAGGTGGTCTTCTTCTTTGCATTCTACATTGGCTTGCAATGGTAGATTATGTGTGCAATGTGCACATTCAGTGGCCTTTAAGAATCGATGGCAAGGACTTCACTTATTTTCGGGTACAACTACTGGTCCGAAGTGGAATTATGCCATAGCTTCTTTTATGTTGGATAGCTGATAGTATTGTTTTACTTGTTTTATATATGACATCATCAGTTTGATCAGATGCTTATACTAACTTTTGTATCTTACAATAATAAGTGAGATGAAATGTCTCCTTCTGTTTTCTCTATGTATGTATAGTTTTCAAGTAATATATACTAAGGTGCATCTTTCATTTTAAAAAAAACAACAAACCTCAAATTTTGTCAATAAACTTATGAAACGTACCCCACAATTGTCGCATCCCACTCCCTTGTGAATTAAATCAAGTTGTTCCTCTTCCACAAGACCATCTACATGTATCCCATAAACAGAAAATATGGTGTCATAAGATTTACAAACAACAAGAAAAATGTTTAACGAAACTTGCAATTGCTCACAAGGTTACAAGGGACAACACATAGGACTACATAGGATGAAATAGGTGAATAATTGTTGTGTAGGTGTAGGGGGGTTAGTAGCAAAGTTAATGTGTAGAGTGGTGTGTGACATATGACATTGATTGGTCATTTACCATGTCAACATGTGCCCCATAGCAATAGGATGTTGAAGTTGGATTTGAAATAAACAACTACGGAGAGAATCAAGATTCCAACCTTGAGGAATTGAGAATCTTCTAGGGCCTAACATATCAAGGTAACATAATGGGCCTAAGATAATCTTGATGGGGTGCTAACACTCAGTTGATTATGCCAAAGGAAATACCTACTCAGAAAGAGGCAAATGTTTCGAAATGGGATTTGTCCCATGTTGGGAATTGTTTGTAGATCTATATTAGGACAAAGGAAATTGTCCCCTAGGTTTGCCACCAGTGGCATGGATTTCCTAATTATGACTAGAGACTCTTTAAAATTTTGATGGATAGGCTACTAGATAATTGAAGTGCAAGTGGGCAAGGTAGTGCTCCTAAGCCAAACCAAGGAGAAAAAATGAGGGAAACTGTAGTGAGAGAAAGAGAGACCCTACTATATTATAATTGATTCATCACAATGCATAAGGTTTCATCACATTCATATATAATACAATTTATTGAAGGGTAGGGATAGGCCCATGTATTATTGATGGCATATCATACTTCCTCAAATGCCACTCTTATTTACCATAATTCTACAAATTCCATTCTAGTTTACTGAATTCCTGAAACACCACATAATTTAATAGGGTGCTTACAAAAACTACCACATTTTGAGAAGTAATTGTTATTTATAGGAAGGCACATTGATTTCCTCAATCACCAAACCACTTGTAGGTTTTAATTAGCAATTAATAGTCCATGTTTCACTACTTTTCTCATACTTCCATCAATCATATTATTGGGTCTTCAAAATTTTGAATATTAACCTTGAAGATTCAAATTTGCCGAATAATGCCTAGTAACTCTTGGAATTTGGTAAATAAGAGTAGCACTCTAGGAATTATGGGGAGCGAAAGTACCATACTGATAATATCCCGACTACAATTTACACTCACCATCAAGACTTGGACGATGTTTGGTATCATCAAAAGTATCTTCAATGAAATGAGAAGACACCTCGTCTTTCCGTTGTTGATATTGGATTGGAAACCTCATTTGCAAGTAGTAATGTAGTTCCAAGCATACATAGAGTGATGCCCTAGAATGGTGACACTCACAAGAAGGGCATTTATTTAACCGGATGGTGGAATTTTCAGTATTCAAGCATGACTCGCAAATTGCTACAAAGTTTCAAAAAATGTGTTAGTCTAGAAGCATATTTCTAGAAATAAAACACCTAACATACCATAGATTGTTCCAACACTTGGTTGGTTGGGCCCCATACACTATGCCTATTGAGAAAAGGCGGTCAATGTTTAAAAAAAGGAAAAAACATGCCTATCGTTGTGCTTTTATTGCGGGAACAAAAATGTGAGTAAAATCTTGTTTCTATCTATGTTTTGAGTCAAATTTTCAAATAATACAAAATTTATGAGTGCAGAAAGCCAACTTAATTGTTAGTATGCCTTTCTAGAAGATTTATTTTTGTCTCAACATCACAATTATGAGGGTTCTACAATAACCCCAACAAAATCACGTTTTGTTCTAGATCATGCATGTCAAGATTTTATAGTGGTATCATTGGTATGTAGATCTTATGAGTTGAAAGGCCAACAAACTATAGATATTAGAAACTATCATCATGCACGAGATGGTGGGGTCATCACCTATATGATTGACAACACCATTTTATGTAACAAAAGGCATGTGCCATCCCTAAGGTGATGCTATTTTTAATCTCAAAAGCCCCTCATGTTCTACATATACTAAGAGTTGTTCTTAGTGACTCATTCTTTTCTATGAATTATATAAAATGAAATTAGAATTCACTCACGCTTTTTCCCTTTGGTCATTTAGAAGTATCTCCATGGTTCATTTCGAAACTCATTTCAATAATTGAAGTAATAATGTAACACTTTCTTTTATGTAATTTAGTAATGTTAACTATACCAGTCTTAAACCACATGGGAAAATTGCTAGTTAATTAATTGAATGATGTTATTTTGTTTTATTTTGTTACAATAATGTGTGTGTGTGAGAGAGAGGCGTTGTAATTTACCTTCACCACAATTCAAGACTATCGGTCTATAGAGGAGTTTATCGCATAGTGCACATGGGAAGTCGTCCAAGGAAGGAGCAATGTCATTTGCCTTGTCTTTAACCATATGTTCCAAGGTGTTGGGTAGCATGGTAGGTTTCAAAACACGCAATGATGGATTGGCTCCAATTTCGTGCTCATGATTAATTATTTCTCTATGACAATCTATCTCCTTTGTTGATTGTTCATTTTTGGCATATATAGGAAACAAGTCAAACTTCTTTTTATGTGAATTAGATTGTTGATCAAGTTGCATGGATGTTGGTGTCTTATACACATCAATTAATGCTTGGTTGTACATTCCAAGGTTGCCCATTCTTGGTGAGAAAACTTGTAGTCTTTCCTCCATTCCAAGGTTGTCCATCCTTGGTGAGAAAACTTGTAGTTTTTCCTCCATTTCTATAAGATCATATTATATTTTTGAGAGAAAATAATATATTAGTGGAAGACTAACCTTAATTCATGCAAAAAACTCAAAACTTTACCATTACAATTTCACCATGGAACTTCCTTAATCATTTCGTGCATTGCAATGAAGAGGTCTAATAAAAATGCCTACCAAATAGAATTGGGAAGGTTACATTCTCTAGATAGAGGGTAAGTACATATAGAAATTGGCGCTATTAACAAAGCAAATGATGGGTTGATGAATAAGTTTTATGCATTGTTTTTGTGAGGAAAATTGACAAATTTGTCGAACTCTTGACATCAGAAGTTCACTATAAGCAAGGTTTATTAACTAGGTTTGGTGGGGGGAAAACAATTTGTAGGTGCTAGGTACTTAAAAAGAACTTTTTTGTGAACTCACATGTTCTCTAAAATAGTCACATATTTATGACTTTCCCCAATCAAGGACTCATATGAGTTATCTCACCTACCGAAGCTCATGGTGATGATTCTACGGCTCGAGTATGATGAACAATTATCAATGATATGGTTTATATGAATAAGATACCTTGGGTTTCAAGAGCTCGAGCAAGGTAGTCGTGAGGGAATGCGATGTTAAGGAAGCGATGCAAGAGCGTGCAAACACGTGGGAAATGGATGTATGATCGTCTACACATCGGGCACTGTGACGGCTTCTTCGAATCCATTGCCTTGTGGACACACCAGAAACAAAACATGTGGCCACAGGCTGATAATATAAAGTTCATTACATTCAATACCCACAAAAGAACACAAAAAGAAGATTAGATGTGATGTATATATTTGTATACAAGAAGAAGAAGAAGGAAAGGAGATATGGATGAATAATACTAACATTGGACGATGGGTTTGTAAGCTAAATCCCTGAGAGTGAAATAAAAAGTAAATTAGCATAGTTAACTTAAATTATTTATTTGTTTAAAAGAATATTTAGATTTATTATTAAAGAGAAATCTTACAAGCAAATCAAACATTGAAAGTTTTGTTGATGATTTTCCATGAAATGTTTGCATAAGGAGGAGGAGGAGGAGGAGGAGGAGGAGGTGTGTGTGTGTGTGTGTGTGTTTGAATAAGGAGACTTTATGTAATATATACAGATACAGATACAAAAACAACTAACGAAGTGTGTGACCAGTTAGGAACTCCTTGTGGTTAGCAAAAGGTTTTCTCCCCTTATAATTGTGTGGGTCATTTAGTGATGATTCATGATCATTTATATAGACATCTTTCTTGGTTGGAGAGGTCAAGGTTTGTGTATCAAACTTGACCAATGATGGATAAATGAAGGTATAAAAGTCTTATCATCTTCTAGTGTTTTTAAGGAATTCAAAATTTCATGCTTCTTTGTTAGGATAGATGATTGTTGACCTTGTCATGTTCTCATAAATTACCCATTTTCCAAATTCTAGTTAGGATGCCACAAACTCTATACATGCAACCTTACGAGTCTAATTGAGTCAAGTAAGCTTGACTTGACTTGACTTGATGTTTTATTGGGAATATTCGTAAGAGCTCCTTTGTATGGTTGAGAATTTGTGAGTATTTTGAGTTTGTTTTTTTTTTCCAAAATAAAGCTACTTTCCCATTTTGAGTTTGTTTTCCTTTTAGAAACATTAAAGTAATCATCAAACTACCATCATCCCCCCTTTCTAATGAAAGTTGTTACAAAACACTATTGAAACAAGGGAACCTATTATACGGATGGACTTTGTTCTTTATGAACCAAAATGTGAAGGTTCAATGGTATGTCCCCCGAGTTCTACATTTTGAGGGGTTTAATGTTGTGAGCTCATGTTTCATATGACCACATTGTTGGGCTACAATATCATAAAATACATTTTGTTGTATGTTTCATTGAATGTTATATTTTCTTTGCAAAAAACGTTTCTTTTCTAATTGTCTAGATTTAGTAACACCACATAATGAGACGTTCTTTATGGCTATTTTGCTATTAAGAAATGAATAGTTTCTCCATCGAATTGAAAATATAATAAAATCTACCTAATATAGAAGCTTCTAGAATGTGAAAATAAAGAACTTTGTCTTTCACGATTGTAAACACTAGTCTCACAATTTAGGTCAAAAGAGAGTTGCTCGATACATATTATTCAATATCATCACCAAATGTGGTTGCTATGTGTTGGGTACATCTTGATTATGCAAATAGTAAACAAAATTATAATTCATGTCATTCAATTTCTAGAAGATTTGACCTGTGACCGCAACATTGAAATTATGTTGTTCATTCTTTATCTTATCCTTCGTCGATTAATTGGTGGTATATGTACGTGTATATATAAAATACAAAAACTAAACTTTTATATTTATGCAAAATTTGAATGAATATACCACTCTCGCCTCTTTACTTTTTACGAAGTGAAAGTTTGAATGTCCTTCCGAAACTATCCTTTACTTGATTTATTTTTCCAGAAAAAACACTACTTCGCATTAGTTAGCAAACAAATTACATCATAGACCACCAAAAATTCATCAACCCTCACTCTGGCCTTCTCACCAAAGTGGTCATAGTCCCGACTCCCCACCTCATTTTCAACAAAAGTATCCCAACAACTCTTATAACCTAGTAATTTGTACCATATCTATACATATTTACAGCACCTGGTCCCTGGTGGAAGCCATTGGCGGAAACAGCCATCAGGGTGCTTGGTAGTTATGTTGAGTTCACAACATAAAAATTTCATTCTAAAGCACAATGTTAGAGTCAGTAGAACATACACAAGAACACGGCATCATGTGTTAACCCATAGTGAGAAAGTGACTCCCTTTTAAATACTTTCTTATAACTTATTTAAATACTAAACTTCAAGCGGATAATGGTGTGGTTTGAACTTTGTGGTTTAGATATGGGTTGCAGTTCCCAATAATCCGTTCGATAATTTGTTCATTATAAAAACTTTTCTCTTAGAAAAAAATAGAAATAGAAATTTACAAGATAATATAATATTTGCCTTCCACTTAGAATTATTGCAACATCAAATCAAACATTTAGCACTAAACCATAATGTAAAAGCATTGAAAGTATACTTGTCATTAGCATACACTTCAAAGGTCTAACCTATCATCTCTCTTTCCCTTTGAAAGATTCCCTCTATTTATCTAGGCTTTAGTGATCAATTTCTAATAATGATATTGATCATAGTAGAAGCACCTATGGAATGTGAGATTGACATTAAGTAATCACACATATGGCTCATGTACTTCTCAAACTATATATGTTATTGTCAAGATATTGTGGTTTTCTTCCTCTTTACTTTTAATGATAACATACACTATCTCTCTCTTAGTTAATGCACACAATGAGAATTGAATTGGTATCACATAGGTATAATTATAAAGGTTTTACGGAAATAGTTTCATTGGCTTTGATCATTCCACCATAATGGTGTCTCTAAAGAGTATTAATGTGCATCTCTTCCTCACAAAACCTTGGTAGTTAATTCTAAAGCTAATTTTCATGGTTTAAGGGTAGGAATCAGGATAAGTGGGGAACTAGTTACATGGGAGCGTGGGAGTTGGTACAAACCCATAAAGACCAATGTGTAAGATGATTCGTTATCCTTACCAAAATCTACTTTCTTCTCAAGGTTTCTTCTTGAGAACCACCATATGGACATACCATCATTTACCTTTTTGTTAGTGAGACAAGGGAGAGTGAGTGTTAATCACTGTCTATCTACTTACTCACAAAGTTACTTCTAAAGCAAACTTACTCTTCAACTTAATCACACATACAAGACAAGGCTTTTAACTTGAGGTGAATTAGAGTTTACCATGTTTTCATGCATTCAATAGACGAACAAAGGGGCAAGAATTCACCAACTTGGTCTATCTTTCATTAGTTCACGTAATATAATTATAAGTGATTAAGGATACAAAGATTAGGATTTTAACTTATAATTAGAGAAATGATTAAGGAGAGAGAGGCTTAATATTTAGCTCTAGGGAGATATATCAAATGAGGAAGAACCCTTGTAGAAGGTTTATGACGTCACCTTTCTAGTTCTTCCTTATTTAACTAAATTAAAATTGTGTCTCTTTCACACATGTGAAGGTTTACCGATTTGTAAATATTATTATTTTGTCCCATTACAATGTTAGACTCTCTTTCTCTATATTGTCCCACTTATATAATGAGTCTTCAACATATCCCTAGATTGTAGCATTGTTGGTGAGATATCTAAGAGATACTTAACACTACAACAGAGTGGTTGTTTGGGAGCCTAAAAAAGTGACTAGCTATCCATTTTATTACAACATCTTGAGATGTTGTCAAGATTTTGTAGATGAAGTAAACCATTCTTCTTTTGAATTCGTTTGTATCAATATCCAAGGCAAGGTGAATGTGACATTGATGATATTTTATGGTCTTCATTTGGGGTTGGTAAATGTGGTTAAACGTCCAAGCTTCCTTGATAGCAGATTTGTCACTTTTGGTGAGGAAAGGTATAACAACTTTTTGTTTATGATAAGTAGTAGTTGATAATGGTTCTACACGATGCCATGGAGAGGAGGGTCAAACAAGGACATTTTCATATATGTGATGAAGTTGACCATAGTCGAATACTATTGATAGACTTTGCATGGATGAACTAAAGCTTATGTAGTGAGGCTCAAGTCAACCCAAACAATCATATAAACATCTGCCCTTTGTAATAATGGTTGGTGATTATAATCCATCTATTTTTATTTTTATAGTGATGAATAAATTCCAACCAAACATTGTAAGGACTAATGAGGAAACAATATTATCTATTGATGCATCCTCATGTTTTTGCACAATACTTAACAATATTTTGTCCATCAAAAGTTTTCTACTTTGATGGTGTCGAAGGATCAAACACTCTTTAATAAAGTATTAATTCTAATTGATGATTAAAACGTAATAACTAATTATCAACATAAAATGATGGGATGTTAACCACAATTTGTTAATGGATAGTGACATTAATAATCATCAACTTTTAATCATCTTAAAGTTGCAATGTTGAGATTTGAAATTTCGAAAGTGTGATATCTTTGCGAGTATTGGAAACTTGAGTGGCATTTTAAGGGGAGGAAACAATACCCAAGTACCCCTTTCCATAGTTCATTATTTCCCCAACTACCCCCTCAATTCACGCTCTTCACCAAACAACCACATGTACCACTCAAGAGGCAGAGGAAGAGGAAGAGGAGGAATAGAGATTTAACTCATTAAAAGGGTAATTCCTCGTGTAGTGTGTATGGACGCTCTTTTGGGCGGGCAGGCAGGCGGGCATTCATGGACATATAATGAGAATGGCGGAACATTTCGTGACAAGAAAGGAAAGTTCATGAGAGAGGGGGGGGGGGTTAGTTTTTGTTATTTTGGTAAGCCTTTTTTCTCCTCATGTTTTGGGATGATCAACCTTAATGGTGGGCATTTGGGGAATTATGATAAATTAGGGAGAGAAAGAGAAGGGGTGGGGGTATATTTGGTATTTCCAAAAACCATGCTCTGTGTGTGCGTGCATATACATACATATGTATATAAATGGATGTATGGAAACAGAGAATTTCTTCCCTTGAGAAGCTGAAGAAATCTTATCCTCTTCGTGGTCCGAACCATCGCCATGAAAACACTGCTGGAAGCTCCTCGCCACAGTCTCAGGTAAAAAGAAAAAAGCAGAAAGAGAAACACACTCCTCAACTCTGTCTCTCTTTGCTTTCCTGTTTCTACATCTCTATCTCTCACACATTCACATGTATATATGACTTGTTGTGTTACTATGGAAATAACCCACCATTTCTTTCTTTCAGTTTTCCATCCACTATCAGAGAATCGGACCTTTCTAGGTCTTTTCTTGGTATTGTCAAGACCTCATCTCCATACATACCCGTGGATGATATTCACGCCAGAGGACTCATTCTCATGCATTCTGCTGGACTGAAAGAAGCAACGCCAAATTTAGCTGAGGTGTCGAATAAGAAGACAAACGTGAAGGCGAAGATAGCATTGAAAGTGGGAAGAAGTAGTAAATTTAAGCCGAATTGTGATGAAGAAAACCAGTGGTCTTATGTGATGAAAGATATCGAAGAGACAGGATCGGTTTCACTTGTTTTTGGAACTTATCGTAAATCTGGAAAACTTTCCAAGGAGATGGTTGTTGGCACTCTTATGCAATTCAAGAAGCTCAAAGACTGGAAATCAATTGTGGAGGTAAGCTTCTTTTTTGCTCCTTTACTCCCATATTTTGTTTTGTGCTCGAATGGTAGTACTTTTGTTGTTTTGTTATGATTCTAGTGATTATGATTGGTGAATATGATGGGTTTTGTTAACCCTTAGGGTAGATGATTATGATGTGTGTTTGTCAGTTTTTCTTAGGATGGTCTTTGTTGAGCTCGAGTTAAGAATATACTAATGAAATGCACTTTAGGACATGGACTCTAGGAAATATAAGAATTGTAGGTAGTTGAGGAGTTCCAACGACATGACCTTGAATATGTGTTATTGTATTTTCTTAAGTCCATTTGCTAAAGTTCAAGATTTAGGAAATATGAAGGGTTACAACCAAATTACCTCGAATGTGTCGCTATCACATTCGTAAAGTCCGTTTGCAGATCACATGTAGTCAGGGGGCTACAACCACATGACCTTACATCTGTTGTTCTCCAATTTCCAAAGTGCATTTCCTGATTTTACCGTTATCTTAAAGTTTAACAGATTTAGCTGCCAAAAGTTTAGTCTAATTGAGCGGGGAATTCTACTTTAACTTCAATGGAGCACATACTGTGAAGAATTTCTGTTACCAAGTGGAAGTTCACAATACAGCACAATGAATTATATCATGACCATGCCAGTCCTAATTTTTTCAAGTTTATTCACTAATAGAATCATGATATTTTAGTATGTAACATAATCTTTAGATTAAATAACCTTTTCCCATTTAAAATTTTGCACCAATTGGACTCCTACAATAAAATAAAGTGATGGTCAGATGTATCATGCATTTAGATGCCCATCGTATAAGTTTAATCTATTCTCAATAGATTGTATAATTATGACAATATATAGAAATTATACTCCGAATCGATTGGAATGATTTCATAAATAAGGGGATGCCCTTGTTATAGTAATATGCTTTCTTTCTGGTTTATTGAGTAAAATGGCATCTTTACGAAGTGCTCTCTTTCTAGATATTGGAATGGCTCAAACAGCAGAATTGGTGGACATTCAGTGAGCTGGATTACAACCTCATTATTGCTGCATATGGAAAAATGGGTGAATATGAGAAAGTGCAGAAGATGATGAAAAAAATGGAGGATTCAGGTTTCAAACCGAACGTTGCATCTTATACATCTCTAATTGAAGCTTATGGCAGAAAAAAACTCTTTTCTGAGGCAGAGGGTATCCTTGACAAAATGATGAAAGAAGGACCGAAACCTACCCAAATAACATATCAAACAATGATCGGAGCTTTTGTAAAGGTAGAAAAAACTAGACACAATTCTGGTCGTCCGAGATTGTTTTGACTCGCAGATTTTTATTGTCTTTTGGGTTTCGTTTTTGAATTAGGGTGAAAAATATGAAGATGCAGAGAGGTTATTCCAGAAGATTGAAGAAGAAAATATTGTTAAACCCGATCAAAAGATGTTCAACTTGATGATACATTCTTACGGGAAATGTGGAAAGGTAGAAGAAGCTGCAAAGCTATCAAGAAAGATGAAAGCCGTGGATGTTCCATTATCAGTCATAACCTTCAATACATTGCTTTCTTGTCAACCATCTGTGAAAGATACAGAGAGTGTCTTCCGACAGGTATTGGTCAAAGAGTTAACCCCAAGCCTTCTTATGTAGTTTAATCACATAGTTATTAATTCATCTCAATCATAAACTTGTAGAGACTGATATTAGAATTAGAATTACAATTTTTATCGTCCATAAAGAGACCAATTTTGACCTATGGGACCAAAGTATACATGTGTTCTTGATATGTGTCTCCATCCTAAAAAGGGGTATTTATAAATTGAAGTACAAAGTCTCTATGTGTGACTAAAGCATACACATATGAGCTCAACCTTCTAGATTGTGTCTTAAGTATGGCACTTAAGTTATCACTCCCTCTTAGTATGTCAGCACATCTTGAACGAATTGCGCTATATGGCGAACATGTGAAGAGCAAGTGACATTCATCCTCTACCATGCCTTCATTGCATACTTTACATGCTTTCAAATTCGTTACATTTTGATGCCATGATGCCAACTTCAATACCTAACCTGTGAGATCGAGTGCGAAGTAGCGTAAGGGCTCTATGAGCATTACAACTCATATTGGTAATGAGATAAGGTTGGATACAATCAATAGGCATTCTTGCTTTATATTGAGACCAACATTTGGGGTTGACATTTGCAATGTAGTATTCTAGCTTTGTCCTCTATGCATCTTCTCACTTCATCCTTAATGATTACACCAGCCTTTCCTCAATCATTACATACTGCACAGTATCACCCGAAAGCTCTAAAAGATTTTCCATACCCCATCTTCTAAACCATTTTCTTATGTCAACAACCCAACCGGATGAATACACTGTAGTGTTTGATTCATTATATAGAAATCCTTCTTATATCTCTCCAACATATTATAGTGTTT
>NW_028230596.1:0-63634 GCF_043228905.1 Azolla caroliniana
AAGACGAAGGACTTGTATGAGTGGGGAGATGACTGAGGCCTATCGTTGTGAATGCTTGTGGTGAGTGGTAATGGCGTGGTTCATTATTGGCAAAGTGTGGGTTATGGAAAAGAACTTGAGGCCCCCCAAAGTTGGGATATGGTTTAAATGCTTGTTTAACCTCATTAGTTGTGGTGTTGTAGGTGAAAAAGAGGTTAGATGCTCGGTGACGAGGACATTGCACTTGTTTGGAGTTATTATTGGAGTAGTGGTTTGGGTTAGGGTGAGAGTTACGAAAAGGGTTAGTAGTATTTTTGGAATTAAAGTTAGTGTGTGGGTTAGACTTGGGCTTTGGGTTAGGGTTTAGGGTAAAGTTTAGATTCTTTTTGGGGTTGGGTGTGGGATTAGAATATTTATTTAGGTTAATAGTATGGGGGACAAAATTTTTAGTGTTATTTATCTCGGCTTCTACGGGAGCAATGAATGAGGGACTGTCATAAAACATTTCATTATCAATTTCTTCTTCCCCTTCATACATTGTAATGTCTATATCTCTAATATTAGGGTTTTAATATCCATTTTGTTCTCTTGTTTTATCTCTAAGTTCCGGGGTTGTTTCTCTTAAGTGTATCATCAATGTTGTGGTTTAGAGCGAAATAGTCACAGATTTTTAGGATTTTAGAGCCGAAATCTTGTAGTAACATATTAATCATTTCTTGAATATTAGCAGGCTCAACATATGATGACACATCCTCAAAATGTTGGGGTTCTTGAAAAGGCATTTAGTCTAGTGGTATGATTCTCGCTTCGGGCGCGAGAGGTCTCGAAATCGATTCCCAAAATGCCCCTTACTTGATCCTCCAAAAAGTCTTCCCTTGTAAGGGCATTTGGTCTAGTGGTATGATTCTCGCTTCGGGTGCAAGAGGTCTCGAGTTCGATTCTCGAAATGCCCCTTGTTCAATCCTCCAAAAAAATTTCTTTGTGGTATTTTGGCTAGTGGTATGATTCTTGCTTTAGGTGCAAGAGGCCTCGAGTTCTATTCTCGAAACGCCCCTTGTAATAGTACCCCTTCAATCCCCCCAAATATTCTTCCCTGTGAGGGTATTACTTGAAAGGGCATTTGGTCTGTTGATGTCGAGTTCGATTCTCGAAATGCCCTTGTTCAATCCTCCAAAATTTATTCTTTGGAAAGGGAATTTGTTCTAGTGGTATGATTCTCACTCCGGGAGCAAGAGGTCTCGAGTTCGATTCTCGAAATGCCCCTTGTAATAGTACCCCTTCAACTGTCCAAAAGTTCTTTGTAGAAGTTAATATGCGGAAGCTTATGACAAACCGGTTAAGCCGGATAGCAATAGAGAGAGTATAGGTTTAATGGAAACCTTACAAGACATAGATAGAGAGTGGGAGAGACAGAGAGAGAAGAATAGCATATAAACTATATTAAAAAACAATACTTTGTACATAGGATGTGCTAAGTGAGCACTCTTTATACAAGTCCACAAGGGACTGACAGAAGCACTATGTACTTCATACAAGCGGCTGACACTAAGTACGAGGACTATGATTACCTAGTAGTCTAGAAGCGTAGACTTCTAAATGGCCTACTGGTACACATGTGGGTCTGGCTCCCGAATCCCGATCCGGCTCCTAGTTCCGGATACGATCCGGCTCTCGCTTATCTAGCCGATCTGGATCCGGTTGAGCTTGCTCGCTCAACACTCCCCCTCAAGCTTAACTTCAGGTCGGATCGTGGTGTTAGTGTCTGGGGCCACTGGTTCTTTCATCCGGCTCCTTCAGACGTCCTCCTGCCTCGCTTGCGCTCCTCGTCTGGTCCAGTTCCTCCTTCCGTGACCCGTCCGGTTTTGCGCTCCTCGACCTCCTCAGTTGGCTTATCTGCTCAACAGGCCCATCTCAGCTCCTTCCTTGCTGCAACTCCGGTGCCATCTTCGTTGCCCTCTAGTTCGCTTGGCCTTCAACAGATTTGGCTTTTCCGAATCAAGTTGTTGAACTGAATCGGTTGTCTCCGATTCATTCCAGCTCTTGTCTGAGTTGGTAGTCTCCAACTCGTCTTCCGTTTTCAGGCCCTTCACAACATCGGACCATGTCCAGGTCTTGGCCTTCTTCTTCCAGTCAACTCTTCTCTCTTGACTTTGTTGTCATCGTTGCTTTCTCCGACTTGTCTGTATGTGTCGACTCCTTCGGTCGACTCAGCTTCCTTTTTCTTTTTGTCTCCCCGTGTCTTGGTTCTCTCTTTCTCTCCGGCTCCTTGTTTGGTGGCATTACCTGTCTCCATTCTCCCCCTTATGTGTGACAGGTCGAGATGCTGGAGACCGAGCATCTCCGAGAAGTGTTGTAACTTGTCTGATCCGAGCGGCTTGGTGAAGATGTCGGCAACCTGCTGATCTGTGTGAACATACTGAAGTTCAACTTCACTGCTTAGGACCCGCTCATGCACAAAGTGATAATGAACTTCTATGTGCTTTGTCCGAGCATGAAATATGGGGTTCTTAGTGAGTTGAATGCTACTTACGTTGTCACAATAGAATCAAAATCAGGATCGGGGTCGATACCTCGATCTGGAGGTCTTGCAGTAGCCGCCGAAGCCATATAGCTTCACAGGTGGCAATGGTAGCGCCCCGATACTCAACTTCCGTGCTCGACAAAGCTACGGTTGGCTGCTTTTTGTTGCTCCATGCAACAACCGCGCTACCAAGAGAAAACATGTATCCGGAGGTGGACCGGCGGTCCGATGCATCACCAGCTTAGTCAGCATCTATATATCCGACTAGCTTTTTAGTTATATTGTGTCGGTATAACAAACCCTTATCCTTACTGCCACTAACATACCGTAGTATCTGGTGTGCACTTTGAAGGTGCTCCACGGTCGGCTTCTGCATGAATTGGTTAATAACTCTGACCGGTTAAGTGATGTTGGGTCGGGTGATTGTTAAGTAGATAAGGCTTCTGACAATTTGTCAGAACCGTTTCTCGTTGCAGGGTGGTCCGGAGTTAGGACATAGCTTCAGGTTCCGATCTAGGGGTGTGGAGATCGGTCGGCAATCCGTCATGTCGAACTTGTACAACATACTCACCACATAATGTCTTTGTGAGAGCAATATGCCGTTAGGGGATGGATCACCTCGATCCCTAGAAAATAATGGAGATCCCCTAGGTCCTTCATTTCAAATGCATCCGACAACTAGGACTTCACTCGGCCAATTTCATCGAGCCTGTGTCCGATGATCACTAGATCATCTACGTATAGTAGGATACATATCAAGCCATCCAGACCTTTCCGGATGAATAGTGAAGAGTAAGATTTTGAGGTCACAAAACCCATCTTACGCAACCGGTGCGTGATTTTCGCATTCCAAGCTCAAGGGGCTTGCTTAAGACCGTAAAGCGACTTCTTGAGTTGGCACACTACCGACTTGTTCATCACTGACTAAAATCTGAGGGGTTGGACCATGTACACCTATTCTTCAAGATCACCTTGAAGAAACACATTCTTCACATCCATCTAATGAAGATGCCACCCCCTTTCCGCAGTAACCGCCAACACCACACAGACCGTTGTCATCTTCGCTACCGGAGCGAAGATTTTGTCGTCGTAGTCAATTCCGTGGGTCTGCACGTATCCCTTTGCCACTAATCGGGCCTTGTACTCATTACTTCACCTTATATACTCACTTACAACTTATCAGTTTACCTTGTTAGGCAGGGTCAACCAGGTCCCATGTGTCGTTTGCATCTAGTGCCCGCATTTTTTCCTCCATTGCGACACGCCAATTTTCGTCTTTCGTTGCTTCTACGTAGCTCTCCGGCTCACGCACTGCCGCCACCTTCGTCATGTATGCATAGTGATGTGCCATGTACTCATTATATCCATACCTCTTGACGAGGTACTTCTGGCTGGTTGATCTGCATAACTTCTTATTAGCCAATTTGAGGGCCCTCTTGGCTGACCGGGACTTCATTTCTGAAAGTCCGTCTTTGTTCTTTCCAGAGTCGGATTAGCTCTGATCTACCTCATCTCTGCCGGTGTCATACTCTAGAATCTTCTTCTTTCCCTTTTCCTTGCGTGTGAACTGTCTCCTTGGTTCTTAACACGGGGAGAGCACGACTGAGTCTCTGTTGCTCACTGGCTCTTCATCAGACTGGTCATTCCGACTCAGTCGCTCATTTGGCCCACTCATCCGGAACGAGATCGGATTCTCATCTAGAGTGTTGAACCCTTCTTCATCTTTTGTCCGGACCGGTTCGGGCTTACTAGCCTCATCCTCTACTATCGGGTTGAAGTCGAAAATCAGAGTTGGTTGAGCGTACCATGATGCCAACTCATCAAATTCGACATCTCGGCTCACTCGAACTTGTTTTGTTCGAGGGTTATAACAATTATAACCCTTTTGTTCATATGAGTAGCCAACTAGGATGCACTTCTCCGACTTTGGGTGCAGGTTTCTCCGCTTCTCATCCGGTACATGCATATATGTTATGCTACCGAATATCTGAAGGTGCCTTAAATTCAGCTTCCACCCGAAATACAACTCGTGTGCTGACACTTTCTCCCTGATCCGGTTTTGGATGTTGACAACCGTCCTAACCGCCTCAGCCCAGTAGAATTTGGGCATGTTTTTCTCTTCAAGCATTTCCCTTGTCGCGTTGATAATCGACCAGTTCTTCCTCTCAATCACACCGTTTTGTTTCGGTATGTACCTACAACTAAATTCTCTCCAAATTCCTTACTACTTCAGATGACTGTTGAATTGGCCAGAAAAATATTCTTTTCCGCCATCTGACCGCCAGCACTTGATCTTCCTATCCGTTTCTCATTTGACTAAACTTTGCAAGTTCTGGAAACAATTGAAAACTTCGCTTTTCTTCTTGATGAGGTAGATCCACGTATGTCGGTTGTAGTCATCGATGAAGGAGAAGAAATATCCGCTCCCGCCAAGACTAACGTTTTGTGTTGATCCCCATACATTCGAATGTATTAGATCGAGCTTGTTATAGCTCTGGTTTCTTTCGGTGGGGAATGGAAGTTGTCGTTGCTTCCCAAGTTGGCACGCTTCACAAATTTGGGCCTTCTGACCACTAAATCTTAGCAATCCAAAAACAACTTGTTTCGATTGCAAGTCCTGAAGCCTCCGGTAGTTGACGTGGCCGATCCGCTTCTGTCAGAGATCGATGTCCTATTCGATCTTCTGTCCTTTTGCGAACATAGTGGTGTCAACATCGTCGGTGTCGAGGATGAACATCCTCCCGTCCCTGCACCCTTGCGTGATTATTCGGCCTTCTTCCTCTATGAAGCACCCGAGGTGGGTGAACCGCACCTACATCCCCTGGTCAACGATCTGCCCAACCGACACCAAGTTCGTTGTGATTGTCGGAACATGTGGTACGTTCATCAACTTTCCCCTTTGTTTGACATGGCTTAAAGGGACTTCTCTGACATGCACAATCGGGTGCGGAGTGTCGTCTCCGGTTTCGACAACTCCCAGTTGTTTTGGCTTTTCCCGAAACGAGAACCACTCTTCGTGGCTCGTCATGTGGTTAGACGCTCCGAAGTCAACATACCACACTTCCTTCGATTTGGAAGTGATCTTCTTCATTGAGTTCGCCTTATGTTTCATCACAAAGGTTGGCCCTTTTCCGATCTTACCGGTTCTGGATCCTTTTGATCCCTTAGTGTAGTGCGAGCTTTGCTAGTTCCCTTGTCCGGCCTTGCCGGATCCAGATTTATCTAAATCGGCACGCTTCTTCCAGCACTCACTCTCTCAATGGTGCTTCTTGCCACAATACCAGCATTCCGTGTCGGTTTTCCCTTGTCGGTTTCCTGTGCTGCCTTGACTCCCCCGGCTAGTGGAGGGTGCGGAGCTGCTGTCGGCACTATCTCTGTGCCTCTGATTCTCCTCTTGTCGATTGCCTGCATTGCGTGCCGATCCACCTCGTCCTTCACGCCCATGGGGCCGAACTACCTCCCTGTACAACATCTAGTCCGATTGAATGGTCCTTGACCCACTCGCGTGGTTTTCTTCGATCATGAGCATCGATTGCAGGTCAAAGAAGGATGGTGGTTTCTCCCAGGTGAGGATAGATTTGAGCCGTTCCTTTGAGCTAGAACACCAAGATAGATTTGCACCATTTCGTCCTTGTCTATCGTGACATCAATGGACCCTAATGTGTCGCAAACCTCCTCTATCTTCATGGTGTAGTCTGAAACTGACATATCCTTTTGTCGGATATTGTTTAGTTCTTGCCGTAGTTGTAGCTTCCGGGCTGAGGTACTTGTGGCAAAAATCTTTTTTAGATTTTCCTAAGCATGGTTTAGCATCTTAGCATCTCTAATGTAGTCGATCATCTGGTCGTGCACGGAGGACGCAAGACAGTACAGAACTCTGCTTGCTCCTTGTTCCCATGCCTGGAACTCCTTTTGTGATGACTTCGGCGTTATTTCATTCACACCCTCAACATAATTCCAGTATCCATGTCTCAGCAGATACTGGTGCATCTTGTACAACCAAGATGCATAATTGTGTCTATCAAGCTTCTCTGTCAGAAACGAACTTGTCATACCTTTGTTCATCTTTCGTTCTTTACCGGATGTTAGGGTTTGTCTTCAGTAATCGCTCGTCGGTTGCGAAGTTTCTCAACCCTTGTACTCTGATACCATGTAGAAGTTAATATGCAAAAACATACGACTGTTATGATATGGAAAGACTCGAACCCATGACCTTATGTAACATGGGTCAAACTCTTGACCATTAGACTATAAGTTGTAATATAAGGAATATTATTTTCATTTAAGTTTTACTATAGAAAATTGATGTATATTCCAGATTTCTCTAGAACATTCTAGAAACTTCAGGAGTACTTCTGAGAACACTATAAAAGGAGGCACAATACATTATTTCAAACCAAATCGGTTCAACGCCAGTCTTAAGCCTCCTAGCTACTATTGTATATTCTCTTAACATAATATATATCTTTTGTTATCATCATTCTCTCTCTCTCTCTCTCACTCTTTCCTTCTCTCGAGAGTTCTACACCTCCCTTAGTACTAATCCTCATCATTTAGTACTAGTTCCTTCCCTGTCTTAGTATTGTTCCTGATAGTACTTCTCTTCCAGTACTGTTCCTGACAATGACAAACCAGTTCAATCGGATAGCAATAGAGAGAGTACAGGTTTAATGGAAACCTTACAAGACACAGATTGAGAGTGAGAGAGATAGAGAGAGCAGAATAGCATAAACTATATTAAAAAATAATACTCTGTACATAGGATGTGCTCAATGAGCACTCTTTATACAAGTCCACAAGGGATTGACAAAAGCACTATGTACTTCAATGCAAATACAAGCAGTTGACACTAACTACGAGGACCATGACTACCTAGTAGTCTAGAAGCGTAGACCTCTAAACGGCCTACCGGTACACACATGGGTCTAGCTCTCCGATCCGGCTCCCCAATCCCTATCCGGCTCCTGGTTCCGGATACTATCCAGACACCAATCCAGATATGATCCGACTCAAGCTTATCCAGCCGATCCGAATGTGGTTGAGCTTGCTCGCTCAACATTCTTCCTTTTGAGGGGAAGGTGTAAAATAATACGATTGCAGAAGCCAAGACAAAACCAGCTCGTTCGGATAGCAAAAGAATACTGAAAAGAATGGCATGCGGAAGCAATATAGGAAAACCGAACAACAGAAAACGTAGGTTTAATGGAAAGCTTAGGTTTGCACAGTACGCACAGAAGAGATTGAGAGAAAGTAACTCAAGAACTTAAATTCGAACATAATACTCAATCTCTACATAGGATGTGCTCAGTGAGCACTTTTATACAAGCCCTAACAATGGGCTGACACAAGTACTGGCAGTACTTGACTGCTCATAAATGAGCCTTGACACTTACTCCCAAAACTATTCCTTACGAGGAATATCTTTCTAACGGCCTTTCGATCTACGCACCGATACGGCCTTTCTACTCACCGATCTGCGTACCAGTTTTATGCACCCAGTCTACGCACTGGTTATGCATCGTATTACGCACAAATGTTGAGCTTGTCTCTCAACACTCCCCCTCAAGCTCAACTTGATGTTCCGCCTGCTCTGCCGGACCTACGCTCCAGCTTCTCCTAGCTCCACGCCTCGCTCGCGCTCCTCGGCCTGTTCGACTCTGTGCACTTCGACCCTTCTGGTCGGCTTGTCTGCTCCCACGGCCCTTCACAGGTCCCTTGCTGTCGCGGTGTTGGCCCTTCTCCTGCTGCCTTCTTTTCCACTTGGCCCTCAGTTGATTCAGTGTATTTGAATCAAACATCCGAACTAACTCGGCTACCTCCGATCGGTTTTCGCTCTCATCCGAGTTGGCTGTCTCCAACTCGTCTCCGGTCTTCTCGCCCTTGACGACGTCATCTCCTCCATGCCTGGTTGTCTTTGGCTCTTTCTTTCGGCTACTCCCCTTGTGTCCGCTTTCGGACTCTTCCGCAGATCCGCTCTCGGCTTCTTCAGCCGATCCGAGGTTTTTTTCACTCCTTTCCTGCTCCCTTTCATGGTTATCTGGGACGTTTCTCCCCCTCAAGTTCGGCACGTCGAGGTGACGCAACCCAAGCGCACCCGAAAATTGCCCCAACTTGTCCAGACCAATAGACTTGGTGAAGATGTCGGCGGTCTGCCGATCCGTCGGAACATATTGAAGTTCGACTTCACCAGAAAGGACACGCTCACGGACAAAATGGTAGTGCACCTCAATGTGCTTGGTCCATGCGTGGAAGACGAGGTTCTTCGCGAGTTGGATGCTATTGAGGTTGTCGTAGTAGATCGTCGTTGGATCGGACACCTCCACCTGCAGATCCTTAAGTAGCCGCTTCAACCATATGGCTTCGCATGTTGTGACAGCCGCTCCTCTATACTCGGCTTCGGTACTCGACAATGCAACTGTCGGCTGCTTCTTGCTACTCCACGCTATCGCGACACTCCCAAGAGAGAACGCATATCCGGACGTGGATCGGTGATCGGCGACATTGCCGGCCCAGTCAGCATCGGTGTAGCCGACCAACTGCGGGGCTGTATTGGTCCGATATAGCAGTCCTCGGTCGTTAGTGCCGCTTACTTACCGCAATATGCGTTTCGCACACTGAAGGTGCTCCTCGGTAGGTCGCGCCATGAACTGACTGATCACCCTGACCGGATAACTGAGATCGGGTCGGGTGATTGTCAAGTAGATAAGGCTTCCGACAACTTGTCGAAACCTTGTCGGATCGCAAACCTTGCCGGAATTGGGGCGAACCTTGACAGTTCTATCTAGAGGAGTCGAGATGGACTTACAGTCTGCCATCCCGAATTTGAAGAGCATATTCAGCGCGTAATGACGTTGGCTGATTAGTATGCCTTCGGGGGTGCGGATCACTTCGATCCCAAGGAAGTAATGAAGGTCCCCAAGATCCTTCATGTCGAATGATGCCGCAAGATGGAGCTTCACGCGGTTGATTTCACCTAGGTCGGCGCCGGTGATGACCAAGTCATCAACATAGAGTAAAATACTGACCGGCCCGAGGCGACCTTTCCGAATGAACAACGAGGAGTCCGATTTTGACGTCGCAAAGCCCATCCGACGTAGCCGATGCGTGATTTTCGCATTCCAGGCACGCGGGGCTTGCTTCAGTCCGTAAAGGGATTTCTTCAATCGGCATACTGCCGACGTGTTCGTTCCGGAGTGAAATCCGGGGGGTTGTACCATGTACACTTGGTCCTCAAGCTCACCTTGCAGGAATGCATTCTTTACATCCATCTGATGTAGGTGCCACCCCTTGGCCGCGGCTACCGCGAGCAAAACACGGGCAGTCGTCATCTTTGCGACTGGCGCGAACGTCTCATCGTAGTCGATGTCGTGTTTCTGCGCGTAGCCTTTTGCCACTAACCGGGCCTTGTATCGGTTGACCGAGCCGTCGGTGTTGTACTTGACTTTGCACACCCACCTACATCCGATCGGCTTCACACCCTTCGGTGCGTCAACCAGGTCCCAAGTCTCGTTTTCCGCCAATGTGTGCATCTCTTCCTCCATCGCAGCGCGCCAATTCGCGTCCTGCGCCGCTTCTGCGTAGCTCTCCGGCTCACGCACGTCCGCTACATGGGTCATGTATGCATAGTGATGCGCCATGTACTCGTTGTATCCAAACCGCACAACTAGGTTCTTTTGGCGGGTAGATCGGCGTAATCGGTCATTAGCCGATGTCGAGGTCTTCTCGGCTGATGCGGACTTCGTTTCTAAAGGCCCGTTGCCGCTTCCCTCAGAGTCGGACTCGCGTCGGTCTGACTCGTTCCTATCCGTGCCGGAATCCGACACCTTCTTCTTCCCTTTCTCTTTGCGTGTAAGCCGTCTCCTCGGCTTCCTACGAGGGGAATGCACGGCCGAGTCTCCACTACTCGCCGGCTCTTCATCGGACTGGTCATACCGACTCAGTCATCCATTCAGTCCACTTAACGGAAACGAAATCGGACTCTCTTCGTGGGTCCCGATTTCCGGCTCAGCCGGAGGCACCTCGGCCTCACTGTTCTCATCGTCAGAACTCGGATTGGAGGTGAGGTCCGGTGTCAGAGGCAAGTACCATGACGCGGACTCATCAAACACAACGTCGCGGCTCACGCGCAGTTGTTTGGTACTCGGGTTATAGCACTTATAACCCTTCTGCTCATCCGAATAGCCAACCAAGATACATTTCTCGGCTTTTGTGTCCAACTTCCTCCTTTTCTCCTTCGGCACATGCACATACGCAATGCTACCGAAAACTCGTAAGTGTCGCAAGTTCGACTTTGTTCCAAAGCATAGCTCGTGCGCCGACACTTTTTCTCCGATCCGGTTCTGGATGTATACCGCGGTTCTTACCGCCTCGGCCCAATAGAACTTAGGCAAGCTCTTCTCCTCCAGCATTGCGCGTGCAGCTTCCACAACCGACCGATTTTTCCTCTCGGCCACGCCGTTTTGCTCCGGCGTGTATCTACAACTGAATTCGCGCTGAATTCCCATCTATTGTAGATAACCGTTGAATTGACCAAAAAAGTATTCTTTTCCGCCATCCGACCGGAGGCACTTGATCTTTCTTCCTGTTTCCATTTCCACGAACCCTTTGAGGTCCCGGAAACAGTCGAAGACTTCGCTTTTCCTCTCAATGAGGTAGATCCACGTGTGCTGCGTGTAGTCGTCGATGAAGGAGACAAAATATCGGCTCCTGCCAAGACTAACATTTTGTGCCGACTCCCACACATCAGAGTGTATCAAGTCTAGCTTGTTCCGGCTCCGGTTACGCTCGTTTGGGAAAGGAAGTCGGTGTTGCTCCCCAAGCTGGCAGGCTTCACAAATTTGTGCCTTCTGGCCACTAAATTTGGGCAATCCAAACACCACTTGTTTCGATTGCAGGTCTTGAAGCCGCTGGTAGTTGATGTGGCCTATCCGTTTGTGCCATAAGTCGATGTCCGACTCAACTTTTTGTCCCTTCGCGAACATTGTGGTGCCACCGTCAGTAGAGTCGAGTATAAACATCCTCCCATCTCTGACGGGAACTCAAGGCTCCTTATGCACAACGCTCGGCCACAACCGAGCTTAGGATCATACACAAAAAACGGGAAACAAATGCACGCGACACAAAGGAGAGAAAAGGATACACAGAATGTTTACGTGGAAAACCCAAACTAAGGGAAAAACCACGGCACCCCACAGGCTGCAAACTATCACTATGTTGGAATGTACAAACAATGAGTTCACGGAGGCAACGACCTCGTGCTTACGATCTTCGCCACAGGCGGCGGTTACAACAGAGGCAGTGACCTCTTTCTCTCTCTCTCTCTGTGTACACTGTTACGCGCTCTCTCTTCTTCTTGCACCAACAAAGAAAAAAAATGACAACGAACTACAACTACCAACAATAACTAAAAGTTTGCCCTAAGTCATATTTATACTAATATGACTTTTCGGCTATTTACAAATATAGCCTCGATGGACTCTTAGAAACATATTTACGAATATGTCTCTACATCCAGTTCTCACCGAGTCTGCACCATCCGGTTCTCCGTAGCCGGGTACTCCTCATCCGGTCTTCACCGGGTCTGTATCATCCGGCTCTCCGTAGCCGGGTACTCCTCATCCGGTTCATACCGGGTCTACACCATCCGGCTCTCCGTAGCCGGGTACTCCTCTCCGCAGCTTGTTCATCGGGACTGTTCTTCTCCCTTCCCATCCGGAGGGACTTGTCTCCCAACAATCTTTGCGCCCTTGCGCAATAATACAGCCTTCTTCCTCAATGAAGCACCCAAGATGCGTAAACCGAACCTGCATCCCCTGGTCGACGATCTGCCCGACCGACACCAAATTCTTCGTGATGGTCGGGACGTGTAACACGTTCATAAGTTTCCCTTTCTACCCGACATGGCTCAAGGGAACTTCACCGATATTCGTGATCGGATGTGGAGTGTCATCTCCAGTTGCAACTACTCCTGGTTCTGTCGGTTTTCTGAAGGTATGAGAACCACTCCTTCTGGCATGTCATGTGGTTTGACGCGCCGGAGTCGACATACCACACCTCGTCTGATTTCGGGGCGGACTGCTTCATTGAGTTTGCTTCGTGTCTCGTCACGAAGACTGACCCTTTTCCGGCTTTTCCGGATCCTTCGGCGTAGTGTGATCGCTGCCGATTTCCTTTGTCAATATGTCCGGAACCAGATCCTGAACCAGACCTCTCCAACTCGACGCGCTTCTTCCAGCACTCCCTCTCCCTGTGGCCTTTCTTGCCATAGTACCAGCATTCCGCGGCGGATTTCCCTTTCTGGTTCTCGTCGCCTCGACTCCCCCTGTTTCCGGAGGGTCCGGAATTGTTGTCAACATCACATCGGTGCCTTCTTCCTTGATCCCGTCGGCCGCCTCCATTGCGTACTGACTCGCCTCGTCCGCCACGACCACAGGGCCTTTCTCCCTCCGTGTACAACATCTTGCTGTCGGTGTGCGTGCTCGTCAACGCACCCGCGTGGTTCTCCTCTACCAAGAGCACCGACTGTAAGTCGAAAAAGGACGGCGTATTCTCCCGGGTACACACTGCAGTTCGGAACGCCCCAAACTTCGACGCCAAACCCCCGAGATAGACTTGGACCATCTCGCTTTCCTCGATGTTCACATCAATGGAAGCTAAGGAGTCGCATATGTCCTTAATCTTCGAGGTATAGTCAGCCACCGACAAATCGCGTTGTCGTAGGTTGCTCAACTCCTGTCGAAGCTGAAGCTTCCTGGCTGTGGTGATCGCGGTGAAAGTCTTCTTCAGATTTTCCCATGCACCCTTCGGCGTTTTTGCATCCCGAACGTAGCTTAGCAGTTGTTCACCCACACAAGACGCGAAGCAGTATAGCACTCTGCTCGCCGATTGTTCCCACGCCGGAAAGTCTTTGTGTGTCGAATCGGGTGCTGTGTCATTTGCTCCATCGACATAGCTCCAGTAACCGTGTCCGAGCAGGTACTGGTGCATCTTGTAGGACCAAGATGCGTAGTTGGTTCTGTCGAGCTTCTTCGTTGGAAGCGAGCTAGCCATTCCTCTGTCCATCGGTTTTCTTGTTCTTCTTCGTTGGCTTTTCCTTCAAGCAAAGTCAGTTGCAGAGGTTCTCAACCCTTGCGCTCTGATACCATGAAAAGAATGGCGTGCGGAAGCAATATAGGAAAACCGAACAACAGAAAACGCAGGTTTAATGGAAAGCTTAGGTTTGCATAGTACGCACAGAAGAGACTGAGAGAAAGTAACTCAAGAACTTAAATTCGAAAAATAATACTCAATCTCTACATAGGATGTTCTCAGTGAGCACTTTTATACAAGCCCTGACAATGGGCTGACACAAGTACTGGCAGTACTTGACTGCTCATAAATGAGCCTCGACACTTACTCCCAAAACTATTCCTTACGAGGAATATCTTTCTAACGGCCTTTCGGTCTACGCACCGATACGGCCTTTCTACGCACCGGTCTACGTACCGGTTTTATGCACCCAGTTTACGCACTGGTTACATATCGTATTACGCACAAATGTTGAGCTTGTCTCTCAACAAATACAGACACATGTTTAATGGAAACCTTACACGGGAGAGACAGAGTTAGAGCAGAACAAACAAAACATGTGTATTCCAAAACACTAAAAACACTTTGTACATAAAATGTGCTTTGTAAGCACTTTTATACAAGTCCTTAAAAGGACTGACAGAAGTACTGACAAGTACTTCAATACTCATACGAGCGACTGACACAAACTCCTAAAAATATGCCTACGTACTAGGTTAGATTCGTAGGTCTCTAATGTCCTACCGGTTACAATCTGATCCGGCTCCTGGTTCGGGATACCATTCGGACACCGATCCGGTTCATCATTCCGAACTCCGATTCGGCTTTGTCTTCTTCGGCCAATCCAGATTCGGTTGAGCTTGTCCGCTCAACAGAAGGTGAGGGGTACCTCGTGCTTTTGGTCTAGTGGTATGATTCTTACTTCGGGTGTGAGAGGTCTCGAATTCGATTCTCGAAATGCCCCTTGTAATAATACCCCTTTAGTTGTCAAAAACTTCAAGTTCGATTCTTGAAATGCCCCTTGTAATAGTACACCATCAATTGTCAAAAAACTCTTCCTTGTGATAGCAAAGTGACAAGGGGTATCTCTTGTAAGGGCATTTAGTCTAGTGGTATGATTCTCGCTTTGGGTGCGAGAGGTCTCGAGTTCGATTCTCAAAATGCCCCTTGTTATAGTACGTACCCCTTCAATTGTAAAAAAACATTTCCTTGTGAAGGGAATGTGACAAGGGGTACCTCTTATAAAGGCATTTAGTCTAGTGGTAGGATTCTCGCTTTGGGTGCGAGAGGTCTCGAGATAGATTCTCAAAATGCCCCTTGTAATAGTACGTACCCCTTCAATTGTAAAACAAAAATTCCTTGTGAAGGGAATGTGACAAGGGGTACCTCTTGTAAAGGCATTTAGTCTAGTGGTATGATTCTCGCTTTGAATGCGAGAGGTCTCGAGTTCGATTCTCGAAATGCCCCTTGCCTTCAATTGTAAAAAAAATCTTCCTTGTGAAGGGAAGGTGACAAGGGGTACCTCCTATAAGGGCATTTAGTCTAGTGGTATGATTCTCGCTTTCGGTGCGAGAGGTCTCGAGTTCAATTCTCGAAATGCCCCTTGCCTTCAATTGTAAAACAAATCTTCCTTGTGAAGAGAAGGTGACAAGGGGTACCTCTTGTAAGGGCATTTAGTCTAGTGGTATGATTCTCGCTTTGGGTGCGAGAGGTCTCGAGTTCGATTCTCGAAATGCCCCTTGCCTTCAATTGTAAAAAAAATCTTCCTTGGGAAGGGAAGGTGACATTTAGTCTAGTGGTATGATTCTCGCTTTGGGTGCGAGAGGTCTCGAGTTCGATTCTCGAAATGCCCCTTGTAATAGTAGCCCCTTCAATTGTAAAAAAAATCTTCCTTGTGATAGGAAGGTGACAAGGGCATTTAGTCTAGTGGTATGATTCTCGCTTTGGGTGCGAGAGGTCTCGAGTTCGATTCTCGAAATGCCCCTTGTAATAGTATCCCTTCAATTGTAAAAAATATCTTCCTTGTGAAGGGAAAGTGACAAGGGGTACCTCTTGTAAGGGCATTTAGTCTAGTGGTATGATTCTCGCTTTGGGTGCGAGAGGTCTCGAGTTCGATTCTCGAAATGCCCCTTGTAATAGTATCCCTTCAATTGTAAAAAAAAACTTCCTTGTGAAGGGAAGGTGACAAGGGGTACCTCTTGTAAGGGCATTTAGTCTAGTGGTATGATTCTCGCTTTGGGTGCGAGAGGTCTCGAGTTCGATTCTCGAAATGCCCCTTGTAATAGTATCCCTTCAATTGTAAAAAAAAACTTCCTTGTGAAGGGAAGGTGACAAGGGGTACCTCTTGTAAGGGCATTTAGTCTAGTGGTATGATTCTCGCTTTGGGTGCGAGAGGTCTCGAGTTCGATTCTCGAAATGCCCCTTGTAATATTATCCCTTCAATTGTAAGAAATATCTTCCTTGTGAAGGGAAGGTGACAAGGGGTACCTCTTGTAAGGGCATTTAGTCTAGTGGTATGATTCTCGCTTTGGGTGCGAGAGGTCTCGAGTTCGATTCTCGAAATGCCCCTTGTAATCGTATCCCTTTAATTGTAAAAAATATTTTCCTTGTGAAGGGAAGGTGATAAGGGGTACCTCTTATGAAGGGAAGGTAAGGGCATTTAGTCTAGTGGTATGATTCTCGCTTTGGGTGCGAGAGGTCTCCAGTTCGATTCTCGAAATACCCCTGGTAATAGTACCCCTTCAATTGTAAAAAAAAGCTTCCTTGTGAAGGGAAGGTGACAAGGGCATTTAGTCTAGTGGTATGATTCTCGCTTTGGGTGCGAGAGGTCTCGAGTTCGATTCTCGAAATGCCCCTTGTAATCCTATCCCTTTAATTGTAAAAAATATTTCCCTTGTGAAGGGAAGGTGATAAGGGGTACCTCTTATGAAGGGAAGGTAAGGGCATTTAGTCTAGTGGTATGATTCTCGCTTTGGGTGCGAGAGGTCTCCAGTTCGATTCTCGAAATACCCCGGGTAATAGTACCCCTTCAATTGTAAAAAAAAGCTTCCTTGTGAAGGGATGGTGACAAGGGCATTTTGTCTAGTGGTATGATTCTCGCTTTGGGTGCGAGAGGTCTCGAGTTCGATTCTCGAAATGCCCCTTGTAATAGTACCCCTTTAATTGTAAAAAAAACTTCCTTGTGATAGAAAGGTGACAAGGGCATTTAGTCTAGTGGTATGATTCTCGCTTTGGGTGTGAGAGGTCTCTAGTTTGATTCTCGAAATGCCCCTTCTAATAGTACCCCTTCAATTGTAAAAAAAAACTTCCTTGTGATCGGAAGGTGACAAGGGGTATCTCTTGTAAGGGCATTTAGTCTAGTGGTATGATTCTCGCTTCGGGTGCGAGAGGTCTCAAGTTCGATTCTCGAAATGCCCATTCTAATAGTACCCCTTCAATTGTAAAAAAAAACTTCCTTGTGATCGGAAGGTGACAGGGGGTATCTCTTGTAAGGGCATTTAGTCTAGTGGTATGATTCTCGCTTCGGGTGCAAGAGGTCTCGAGTTCTATTCTCGAAATGCCCCTTGTAATAGTACCCCTTCGAAATGCCCCTTGTAATAGTACCCCTTCAATTGTGAAAAAATCGTCCTTGTGATAGGAAGGTGACAAGGGGTATCTCTTGTAAGGGCATTTAGTCTAGTGGTATGATTTATCGAAATGCCCGTTATCAATCCTCCAAAAAGTCTTCCCTTGTAAGGGCATTTAGTCTAGTGGTATGATTCTCGCTTTGGGTGTGACAGGTCTCGAGTTTGATTCTCGAAATGCCCCTTCTAATAGTACCCCTTCAATTGTAAAAAAAATATTCCTTGTGGTAGGAAGGTGACAAGCGGTATCTCTTGTAAGGGCATTTAGTCTAGTGGTATGATTCTCGCTTTGGGTGCAAGAGGTCTCGAGTTCGATTCTTGAAATGCCCCCCTTCAATTGTAAAAGAAATATTTCCTTGTGATAGGAAGGTGACAAGGGGTATCTCTTGTAAGGGCATTTAGTCTAGTGGTATGATTCTCGCTTTGGGTGCGAGAGGTCTCGAGTTCGATTCTCGAAATGCCCCTTGTAATAGTACCCCTTCAATTGTAAAAAAAATCTTCCTTGTGATAGGAAGGTGACAAGGGGTATCTTTTGTAAGGGCATTTAGTCTAGTGGTATGATTTATCGAAATGCCTGCTATGAATCCTACAAAAAGTCTTCCCTTGTAAGGGCATTTTGGCTAGTGGTATAATTCTCACTTTGGGTGTGAGAGGTCTCGAGTTCGATTCTCGAAATGCCCCTTGTAATCTTACCCGTTCAATTGTAAAAAAAATCTTCCTTGTGATAGGAAGGTAACAAGGGCATTTAGTCTAGTGGTATGATTCTCGCTTTGGGTGCGAGAGGTCTCGAGTTCGATTCTCGAAATGCCCCTTGTATTAGTTTTTGAGGGGTATCCCTTACCCCTTCAATCCTCCAAATCGCTTCCTTGTAAGGGCATGTGGTCTGTGGTATGATTCTCGCTTCGGGCACAATAGGTCTCGAGTTCGATTCTCGAAATGCCCTCCTACATATTATGAAATTAAGGAAATTGATCCTTTTGATGTAATTGATGAATTTCGTGGAATTGGTCGAATTCAAATAAGTCCAGAAATATCAAAAAAATTTGGAATTGATATATTTTCAAGAATTGGTGATATTGAAGATATTCCTAATATTGAGGATATTCCTGATGTTGCAGGTATAAAGTCTTTTCTTTTGACCTTTCAAGAAGGCTTGAATATTCATGGATTATTATACGATAATCTTTAATGCGACTCAGATTGTAGAAAGAATTGAATGCTGGAATTTCGAAAATCCGTTGGTAAAATTCCTCCAAAATCTCTTCCTTGTAAGGGCATCTGGTCTGTGGTATGATTCACGCTTCGGGCACAAGAGGTCTCGAGTTCGATTCTCGAAATGCCCCTTGTTCAATCCTCCAAAATCTCTTCCTTGTGGCATTTGGTTTGTGGTATGATTCTCGCTTTGAGCGCGAGATGTCTCAAGTTCGATTCTCGAGATGCCCCTTGTTCAATCCTCCAACATTTCTTCCTTGTGGCATTTGGTCTAGTGGTATGATTCTTGTTTCCGGTGCGAGAGGTCGTGACTTCGATTTATCGAAATGCCCATTGCAAGGTTGTTAGGTACGGTACGGATACCATACGTATTTAACATATTAATACCCGTATAGTACCTCCCAATTTAAAAATACGTTAAATACGTTTTCTTAATATGTTAAATACTTATAAAATACGTATTTTACGTATAGTACGTATAGTACGTTAAATACTTCTAGAATTTGAAAAATTACTTACCTTTCTAAAAAATATCTATAATATTGTAAAAAACATCTATGTTTACACAATTTTGTGATGTACAATATAGTTCTACATCCTAAAATGCATATAAGACATTTGAACATTTCACATCCTAAAATACTTGTAGCAATATGGATGTTGACATTCCCTTATCCTATAAATCAGTGTAAGTGTGTATCACAATGTTCTACTTAAAATTGTAATTATTTACAATTATGCCTTCATAGATTGAGTAATCGTCTACGATTATCACACTCATGATAGGTATCTCATTTCTTCATTTTCTTCTTCTTCTTCTTCTTCTATCGACTGCAATTATCACACTCACGACAGGTTTATGTCTTCTTTTCTCTCTTCTTCTACTTCTTCTTCATCTTCTTCATCATCGTCTCTTCTATTCTTCTTTCTTCCTTCCTTTGGCTTCTTTTTCACTAAAATCTTTTTTTTCTTTTGCTTTTTGTTAGGGTTTTACTTACATTTTCTTTATAAATACGTATTATACCTGTTTTTTTATAAATACGTTAAATACCGTATTGGACAAATGTACATGATATTTGACTGAACAACATTGAGGTATAGTACATACTATACAAATGATGAGGTACTATACGTATTTAAACATTAAATACGGGTACGTAAACAACCATGGACCATTGTTCAATCGTCCAAAACCTCTTCCCTCGTAAGGGAATTTGGTCTAGTGGTATGATTCTCGCTTTGGGTGCGAGAGGTCTTGAGTTTGACTCTCGAAATACCCCTTGTTTAATCCTCTAAAAAGTCTTCCCTTGAAAGGGTATTTGGTCTAATGGTATGATTCTTGCTTCGGGTGCGAGAGATCTCGAGTTCGATTCTCGAAATGCCCCTTGTTCAATCCTCCAAAACTTTCTTCCTTGTGGCATTTGGTCTAGTGGTATGATTCTCACTTTGGGTGCGAGAGGTCTCGAGTTCTATTTTCGAAATGCCCCTTGTTCAATCCTCCAAAGCTTTCTTCCTTGTGGCTAGACCGAGGTCTCGAGTTCTATTTTCGAAATGCCCCTTGTTCAACCCTCCAAAGCTTTCTTCCTTGTGGCTAGACCGAGGTCTCGAGTTCTATTTTCGAAATGCCCCTTGTTCAACCCTCCAAAAATTTCTTCCTTGTGGCATTTGGTCTAGTTGTATGATTCTCGCTTCGGGTGTGAGAGGTCTCGAGTTTGATTTTCGAAATTGCCCTAGTAATAGTACCCCTTCAATCCTCCAAAGGGTTATTTCCTGAAATAGTGCTTGGTCTACTGGTATGATTCTCGTTCCGGGTGCGAGAGGTCTCATGTTCGATTCTCCGTTCGGGTAAGAAAGGTCTTGAGTTCAATTCTCGAAATTCCCCGTGTAATAGTTCTTTAGGGGTAATCTTACCCCTTCAATCCTCCAAAATTTCTTCCTTGTAGGGGCATTTGGTCTGTGGTATGATTCTCGCTTTGGGTGCGAGAGGTCTCGAGTTCGATTCTCGAAATGCCCCTTGTTCAATCTTCCAAAATGTCTTCCTTGTGGCATTTGGTCTAGTGGTATGATTCTTGTTTCGGGTGCGAGAGGTCTCAAGTACGATTCTCGAAATGCCTCTAGTAATAATACCCCTTAAATCCTCCAAATATTCGAACACTCCTTCTTAGGGAGGCGTTCCTTGAAAAAGTATTTGGTCTAGTGGTATGAATCTCGCTTTTGGTGTGAGAGGTATCGAGTTCGATTCTCGAAATGCCCTTGTAATAGTACCCCTTCAAACCTCCAAATATTCTCCCTTGTGAAGAGTATTCTTTGTAAGGGCGTTTGGTCTAATGGTATGATTCTCGCTTTGAGTGCAAGATGTCTCGAGTTCGATTCTTGAAATTCCCCTTCTAATGGTACCCCTTTAATCCTCTAAATATTCTTCCTTGAAAGGGGTATCCCTTGAAAGGGCGTTTGGTCTAGTGGTATGATTCTCGCTTCGGGTGTGAGAGGTCTCGAGTCCGATTCTCAAAATGCCCCTTGTAATAGTACCCCTTCAATCCTCCAAATATTTTTCCTTATGAGGGGTATATTCCTTGAAAGGGCGTTTGGTCTAGTGGTATGATTCTCACTTTGGGTGTGAGAGGTCTATAGTTCGATTCTCGAAATGCCCCTTGTAATAGTACCCCTTCAATCCTCCAAATATTTCTTCGTGAAAGGACGTTTGGTCTAGTGGTATGATTCTCGCTTCGGGTGTGAGAGGTCTCGAGTTCGATTCTCGAAATGCCCCTTGTAATAGTACCCCTTCAATCCTCCAAATATTTTTCCTTGTAGGGTATATTCCTTGAAAGGGCGTTTGGTCTAGTGGTATGATTCTCGCTTCGAGTGTGAGAGGTCTCGAGTTCGATTCTCGAAATGCCCCTTGTAATAGTTTGTGAGGGGTATCCCTTACACCTTCAATCCTCGAAAATCTCTTCCTTGTAAGGGCATCTGCTCTGTGGTATGTTTCTCTCTTCGGGCGCGGGAGGTCTCAACATCTCTTCCTTGTAAGGGTATCTGCTCTATGGTATGTTTCTCGCTTCGGGCGCAAGAGGTCTCGAGTTCGATTCTTGAAACACCCCTTGTTCAATCCTCCAACATCTCTTCCTTGTGGCATCTGCTCTGTGGTATGATTCTCGCTTCGGGTGTGAGAGGTCTCGAGTTCGATTCTCGAAATGTCCCTTGTAATAGTTTGTGAGGGGTATCCCTTACACCTTAAATCCTCGAAAATCTCTTCTTTGTAAGGGCATCTGCTCTGTGGTATATTTCTCTCTTCGGGCGCGGGAGGTCTCAACATCTCTTCCTTATGGCATCTGCTCTGTGGTATGATTCTCGCTTCGGGCGCGGGAGGTTTGGAGTTCGATTTATCGAAATGCCCGTTATCAATCCTCCGAAAAGTCTTCCCTTGTAAGGGCTTTTGTTCTAGTGGTATGATTCTCATTTCGGGTGCGAGAGGTCTTGAGTTCGATTTATCGAAATGCCTGTTATCAATCCTCCGAAAAGTCTTCCCTTGTAAGGGCTTTTGTTCTAGTGGTATGATTCTTGCTTTGGGTGCGAGAGGTCTCAAGTTCGATTCTCGAAATGCCCCTTGTTCAATCCTCCCAAAAGTCTTCCCTTGAAAGGGCATTTGGTCTAGTGTTATGATTCTCACTTCCGGTGTGAGAGGTCTCGAGTTTGATTTTCGAAATGCCCATAGTATTCAATCCTCCAAATATTCTTCCTTGTGAGGGGTATTCCTTGAAAGGACATTTGGTCTAGTGGTATGATTCTTGCTTCGTGTGCGAGAGATCTCAACTCGAAATGCCCCTTCAATTCTTGAAATTCTTCCTTGTGAGGGGTATATCTTGAAAGGGCGTTTGGTCTAGTGGTATGATTCTCGCTTCAGGTGCGAGAATGTTAATCCTTAGGGCCGGACAATAGCCTAACACAAGGTGTCCACTTAAGACACTTTACCAAAGGGTGTTACGGGGAGATAACTTACGACACAACGCTTAATTGGACCTTAATCGGTTACTTAGCAATACATCATTAACACGCATAAGATATACAATAAGCATAGAATGGTGAACAATACTCAATGATTAAACAAAAGGTTTATATTACTCTCCGTTAATGACTACATTATAACCGGGCCTTTATATAGGTCACCGGTGCGAAGTACAAAACGGTGCCAACCAGCACTTATTCGGGATCGGTCCGGATCCGGATCGGCATACCGATTCCGGTCCATTCGTCCACATCTTCTCATATATTAATCTATATATTAAGACTAGTAATTTCAACAGATTCCTAAATAACAATTCCCCTTTTCACACCCTGGTCTTTGTCGTCCTTAGCTCCTTTGCCGGTCGGGTAACAGAGAACACTTGAAATGCCCCTTCAACTCTCAAAATTCTTCCTTGTTAGGGATATATATCTTGTAAGGGCGTTTAATCTAGTGTTATGATTCTCGCTTCGGGTAAGGAGGTCTCGAGTTTGATTCTCGAAATTCCTCGTGTAATAGTTTGTGAGGGGTATCCGTTACCCATTCAATCCTCCAAATTTTCTTCTTGTAAGGGCATTTGGTCTATGGTATAATTCTCGCTTCGGGTGCGAGAGGTCTCGAGTTCGATTCTCGAAATGCCCCTTGTTCAATCCTCCAAATTTTCTTCCTCCTCTTGTAAGGGGATAAGGGCATTTGGTCTGTGGTATGATTCTCGCTTCGGGTGCGAGAGGTCTCGAGTTCGATTCTCGAAATGCCGCTTGTTCAATCCTCCAAATAATCTTCCCTTGTAAGGGCATTTGATCTCGAGTGTGATTCTTGAAATGTCCCTTGTTCAATCCTCCAAAAAATCTTCCCTTGTAAGGGCATTTGGTATGTGGTATGATTGTCGGTTCGGGTACGATAGGTGTCAAGTTCAATTTTGGAAATGCCCATTGTTCTATCCTCCAAAAACTCTTCCCTTGTAAGGGAATTTGGTGTACTGGTATGATTCTCACTTCGAGTGCGACAGGTCTTGAGTTTGATTCTCGAAATGTGCCTTGTTCAATCCTCCAAAAAATCTTCTTTGTGAGATGTATTCCCTATAAGGGCATTTGGTATAGTGGTATGATTCTCGTTTTTGGTATGAGAGGTCTTGAGTTCGGTTCTCGAAATGCCCCGAGAGTGTAATATTACTCCTTGGAGGCGTTGTAACGATATCCCTTATAAGGGAATTTGGTTTATTGTGATGATTCTCAAAATGCCCCTTGTAATAGTATCCTTTCTTTGAGGCTTTGTGATGATATTTCTTTGAGAAGGAGAAAAGGAAATTAGAATTAGTAAATATATATGAAACTATTTGTAACTCTTTGAAACGACAAATCCAAATTAGTTTATCAATCCATCAAAAGATAGAAATTTTAAGCAGTTGCAATCTTTGTCACGAGATTGGGTGGGGGTTACATAAGTCTGGCCTCCGAGGAACGTATCGCAATCTAGGTGGCATTGATTCAATGAGCCACTTGGATCAATAAACCATAGAGTGCAACAACTAATCTTGCAGCTAAAATGCTTGTTCCAAAGGCGCATTTACCTAGGGTTGAGAGGTTGTTCTAGTGGTATGATTCTCCATTTCAGTGTGAGAGTTGAATTCTTGTAACAATATCCTTTTTAAGGTGGTCTAGTGGTATGATTATCACTTTGGGTGCAAGATATTTTGAGTTCAATTCTCAAAACGCCCCTTGTAATCTTACCCCTTCAATTTTGGAAATGCCCATTATAAAATAGTACCCCTACCATTCTCCAATTCTCCCTTTCAATATCCCTTCTAAGGCATTTATATATTTACTATTCCTTCTAAGAACTTATGAATTTCGCTTATATTTCTAAGGGCATTTGATCTGGCGGTATGATTCTCGCTAGGTGCGAGAGGTCTCGACTTTGATTCTTGGAATGACGAGGCCTTATACCTTTTCTAAGGGCATTTGGTCTAGTGGTAGGATTTTTGCTTTGGGTCGAGAGGTCTCGAGTTCAATTCTTGTAATATTACCCCTTCAATTCTAGAAATGCCCATTATAAAATAGTACCCCTTCCATTCTCCAACTATCCCTTTCAATATACCACTAGACCAAATAGGCAATGCACTTTCCCTACTTGTTTGTTGTTCGGCGCCCGCCGCTTTTGTCGTTAGCACTCTTTTGTTCATTAATCAAGTGTTTCATCTTCGGGCATCTTTGTAAGACGTAAAACACTTGATCCCATTCCGACCTCAATATGTGAAAAGTGTTTTCTGCCATATGTACTGATAATTTTCGGGAGACGTGATTCGACAACCCGGACCTTTTCGATATCCCTTCTAAGGCATATTTGGTCTAGTGGTATATTTCACTTTTGGTGCAAGAGGTTTCAAAATGCCCATTATAATATTACCCTTGCTTTGAGGCTTAATGTTATAGTACCTCTTATCTTTGAATGACTGAATGTTTGTAATAGTATGCCTTCTCAATGCATTTGGTCTGGTGGTATGATTTTTGCTTTAGGTGTGAGAGGTTTCGAGTTTGATTCTGGAAATTCCCCTTGTAATAGTACCTCCTCCTTGAGGCTCAATGTGATACTATCTTTTAGCTTTGAATTAATGAATCCCTATTACAATATGAAAATGTTGAATAAAGCATACAAGCCTATGTTTGAAAGTAACCATATAATATACTTTAGGAACTCCTTCGATTTGATATATAGACCTATTATTATGAAAGTCTTTGATCATACAAACTAAGATATCTTAAATCCTTAAGATAAAAAATAACATATAATCTATACATGTATATGTATTGGAGAAGTTTGCAAGTGTCATGCATGAACTGAACAAGCAATTGTATATAAAGACCTCACATCAAAGAGGTGAATATCATCAAGTGAGAGATATCATAGTGTTATTGTATTTGACAATTAATATCAAGAACATTGTATCTATTCGACGTTAAGATCATCTTCTATATTCTCTTTCTCTATCTATGTATAACCTTTCTATTCATATATAACTAACAATGGTATCCGACCGTTGGTTTAGATTATGAAGAAACATTTTCACCAATCGCAAAAATGTCGAGTGTAAGATTTGTAATATCACTTGTTAGTCAAAATTGGAAGCTGTCGCAAATGGATGTCAAAAATGTTTTTCTTAACGGCAATCTAAATAAAGTTGTTTACATGGAACAACCACAAGGATACACATATGGTAATAATCTCATATGCAAGCTAAAGAAAGCTTTATATTGACTGAAATAAGCATCGCCTCCTTGGTATGACATGTTAACAAAGTTAGATTGGATATGGTTTAGATTATGAAGAAACATTTTTACCTATCGCAAAAATGTCGAGTGTAAGATCCGTAATATCACTTGATAGTCAAAATTGGAAGCTTTATTAATTGGATACATGTCAAAAATATTTTTTTAATTGTGATCTAAATGAAACTGTTTAATGGAACAACCACAAGGATACACATATGATATGGTAATGATTTGAAATGCAAGCTAAAAAAAGATTTATGTAGATTGAAACAAGCACCATGTGCTTGGTATGACATGTTAACAAAGTATTTACAAAAGACAAGTTTTAAGCAAAGTATAACAGATGTTCTATGTTTACGAAAATCAATTCTCAAATAGTTACAATAATTGTAATTTATCTTGAATAATCACAAGAGGTGAATGTTTATTAAGCAATCTTGTCAAAAATCTTTTAAAAAAACTACAACTCCATGATATAAATATGTGCTTTAGGGGGATGTGGAGCACATATTTGGAAGTAAACATATAATATACTTTGGGAATTGGATTTGATCTTCGGAATTATTATATCAAAGTTTTTAATAATATACTAAATCCTTAAAATAAGATAACATGTAAACTATACATGCACATGTGTTAGAGAAGTTTACGAGTGTCAATGAACCATTTAAAGGAGAAATTCAGATTTGAACGAGGAGCGACGGGGATGGAGGGGATGAGAGGAGCGAAGGTAGCAGAGGGGTCATCAAACAACATTTCAGAAGCATTGAAGGTTGCACAAAGCCCTCTTGCCATCAAGGGGACGCAAGTATGTGAGGAACGAGGTATAATCGTTATGATGATGATCTAGAACAAGGGATAGATGGGATGGATAGTTGGAGTGGTAGCTCAATACAAGCTATGGGAGCCTTCGTTCTCTCCCTGGAAGAAGAATGCATCACAGAGAGTGAAATAATTAGACTTAGACATGAATCATTTGTGGTGAAAGTTGTGGGTAGTCGACTAATCAAGCGTTGTTGCATGACTGTTTGCAAAGCGGCCTATAAGAAGACCTTGGAAGAATGAAGGACGTCGCATTTATGGGAAAGGGATTTTACCATGTCATTGTGTTGCCGGAAACGAATATATTCAAAATTATAGAGTGCAGCCCATTGACATGGCACAATGCAAGAGCCTATGTATTCAAATGGGATCTAGACTTCAACATGTGTAAAGCAGATGCTTGTATAGCCAATCCAGCAATGGTAACGACCTTTTTTCCTGGTTTGCCTAATCAATGGGAGTCCTTTCTCCTAGCCATTGGCAAAAGTATGGGAGGGCAATGCATGGGAAAAACATTAGTAGAGAGAATAAGTGAAACACCGAGGATGAAATTAATTGTCTCTAATGTAAAGGCCTTACCACAATCGATGTTTCTTAGCAGCAAACTAAAGTCCGACCATGTACAACTAGTGGAATATGCAAGACTCCCATGGCAATGCTTTGTATGTAGATAGATGGGGCATATGGCCCGAGAATGCCCTAGAGGTAAGGAGACCATGCATCGTAGAAATGGGAAGCAAGGATGGAAAGGCAGAACAAGTCTGACACAACATAATAATCTGAGAATAAACCTTGCAGTGCGTATGAATGAAGATGGATGGAAATATTATAGATCTAGGTACTAAAGTAAGCTTAAGATAAGGATAAAGAAATGAAAGATAGAAAGGAGAAAGAGAAAGAAGGGTGTCGATCCACCCGACCACCCCCGAGCAAAGGGATCGAGACGGACTCGAGCCTCGATCGGCGTCCCATACCACCGTCGTGGCGTCGAGTCGTACCTGGTGCTGGCGCGCTCGCTACAAGAGTTGACCCACCACACGAGCAGAGTCTCGATGTAGTCAAAAGATGATCCAATGAGGGTAGCTAGGCCTCTTATTTATAGCGATACCCAAGGCCCCCAGGCAAGTTCACACTTGACCTAATGGGTTGTCTCAATCCCGAGGATTAAAAGTAATCCTCCCCTTCTTTACACTCTCATTTAACCCTCACACTTATCCACGTGTATAGAATACTACGGTAAATTCTTACCACAGGATATTATATGGTCATGCCCGTAACATACTCCCCCTCTTTAAAACATTGCACTCTTGCAATGGAAAGTTAGGGAAGTTAGTTCTAAGAGTATTTTCGCGTTCCCATGTGGCATCTTTTATTGATTTATCCATCCATTTTATTTTGAATTCTCGGATTTCTTTAGTACGTAATTTTTTTGTTTTAACATCGAGAATTCTTTCTGGTACATGTGGTTTAGAAGATAATTCTTCAGAAGTAACCAGAGTTTCAGTCGTAACTGTATTGTCGCCAGAACCTAGAAGTTCTTTTAGACGACTCACATGAAAGACTGGATGAATTCCAACACCATCGGGAAGAGCGAGACGATAGGCTGATGACCCAATGCGTTTGAGGACTGTAAAAGGTCCACAAAACCGTGGGGCTAACTTAGCGTACTTACCCGTAGACAATGTCTTAGAATTGTGAGGTACACGTAAAAATACCTTCTGTCCAAGGTTGAATACACGAGGTTGCCTATGATGATCGGCATAAAAACGCGCTCTATCTTGAGCTGTTTTTATATTATCTCGTGCAATATGCAACATATCTTGCATATCCCGAAGAAATTTTTGCGTACTTCGCAACTCATCATGATGTATATTAACATCAAACGAGGCTCGTGGCTGAAAACCATACATCAACATAAAAGGACTATATCCCGTCGACGTATGCTTGGAGCTGTTATAAGCAAACTCCAAAATTGGGAGATAACGTTCCCATTTTGTTGGTTTTGCACCAACGTATGCTCGAAGCATGTCCTCAATAATTTGATTTACTAGTTCTGTCTGTCCATCAGATTGAGGATGATCCGTGGAGCTCATGCTCAACGTAGTTTCTAACTTCTTAAAGACTTGTGTCCAGAAGTCACTAGTAAACTTTGGATCTCGATCACTCACGATATCCATCGGTAACCCATAAAACGAAACAATTCGTCAACGAATTGGTAAGCCAATTCAGGAGCTGTTATCGTGGTTTTAGTAGCAATAAATCTGGCCATTTTAGTTAGTCGATCAACGACAACCCAGATGGCATCATGACCTTTTTGGGTGCGAGGAAGGCTAACAATAAAATCCATGGATATACTTTCCCACTTATTATTGGGAATGTCCAGGGGATGTAAAAGTTGTTAAGAAAACGTGAAGAAGGCACTCGAGCTCTTCTTATGTGCGCGGCGGATCGTAGTGTGCTGGATCGTTAGCGTGCTCTAAACAGACAGAGAAAGGAAAGGGGACTTACCTCTGTAGTAGCAAAATGGTTTTCTTCTATTACATGTAGAGCTCAACTTGCTCTTGTCAGTCTTCTGGTCTCTCACTCTCTCAGAGTTTTCTACTCACTATATTCTGTTTTTTTCTTACTGCTTACATCCTATTCACTCTCACTTACTTTTACCTAAGTCATAAGTTATTACACATGCAGCTAATTAGCTGCCAGTAGCTAATTAGCTGTCAGTCGCTAAATAGCTGTTCACTAGCTAATTAGCTGTCACTAGCTAAATAGCTGTTTTACCTTTTTGTTCACTAGTAGCTAAATAGCTACTATAGCTTATTTCTCATAAGCATCACATACCATGTTGAGCTTGCTTCTCAACACTCCCCCTCAAGCTCAACTTATTCTTGCTTGAGGTTCTCTTCAATCTTCTTTTCCATTTTGCTTTTTAGCCATCTCATCAATGTTTACAACTCCCATCATGTTCCGAAACTGTGTATGCTTTTCCACACTCAATCCCTTTGTGAGAATATCAGCAACCTGCTGATTTGTATTCACATACACCAGATCAACTTCACCTTCCATCACTTTTTCTCTAACAAAGTGATAATGCACCTCAATGTGCTTTGTTCTTGCATGGAACACTGGGTTCTTTGCAAGCTGAATGCTGCTCATATTGTCACACCAGATTGTGACAGCACCATCTATATATACTCCCAGATCAGCAAGCAGTCTTCTGATCCATACTTCTTCACATGAGGCTATTGCAGCCCCTCTATACTCAGCTTCTGTACTGGACAATGCAACAGTAGCCTGTTTCTTGCTACTCCATGAAATTCCTGCACTTCCCAAGGTAAACATGTATCCACTTGTGGATCTCCTGTCTGTTTGGCTTCCAGCCCAATCAGCATCTGTATATCCTTCCAGATTTATGTCTAGATCAGCCCTGTAAAATAGTCCAAAGTTCTGAGTTGCTTTTACATACCTCAGAATCCTTCTGATGCAGTCCAAATGTGGCTTTGTTGGCTGTTGCATAAACTGGCTGACTAATCCAACAACATAGCTCAAATCAGGTCTTGTTATAGTCAAATAAATAAGGCTGCCCACCATAGACCTGTACATGTTTACATCTTCTATCTTGGCTCCCAAATCAGCCCTCAACTTGCAGTTTTTATCAAGTGGTACAGCAATAGGTTTGCATCCAAGCATACCATACTTTTTCAACATAGTTGTTGCATACTGTTTTTGCAACATACATATACCACTTTCAGATCTGATGATTTCAATACCAAGAAAATATCTCAGATCTCCCAAATCTTTCATATGAAACTGCATTTCCAGATTTTTTTTCAACTTTCTTATTTCATCCACGGAATCTCCTCCAATAATCAAATCATCTACATAAATCAGAATAATAACAATGCAATCATTTTCACTTTTTACATACAAAGAAGGATCAGCTTTTGACATTTTGAAACCAAGATTTTTCAGAGAATCTGAAAGTTCTCTGTGCCATGCTCTTGGTGCCTGTTTCAGTCCATAGAGAGCTTTTTTCAGCTTACATACATAATCAGGATGTTTCTTATCTTCAAAACCTGGTGGTTGACTCATATACACTTCTTCTTCCAAGTTACCATGTAAAAAGGCATTTTTTACATCCATGTGATGCAAAATCCATTTTCTGGCTGCTCCTACAGCAAGTAGTGTTCTCAAGGTTGCCATCTTTGCAACCGGTGCAAAAGTCTCATCATAATCAATCCCTTGCATCTGAGCATATCCTTTTGCAACCAATCTTGCTTTATGTCTACTTACATTCCCATTGGAGTCATGCTTTGTCTTGTAGACCCATTTGCAGCCTACCACATTTTTCTCTTTTGGTAACTTCACTAAATCCCACGTTTTGTTCTCAGCCAATGCATCAATCTCTTCTTGCATTGCATCCATCCATTTCTTCTCAGATTTTGCTTCTTCAAAGCTGTTTGGGTCAGGGATCTGTACCACCTTAGACATATATGCATAGTGCATAGCCATATATGTATCATACCCAAATCTTTCCACAGTCTTTTTCTCTCTATCTGATCTTCTCAGTTTCTGATTTGCATTCTTTATTGCCTTTTCCATACCAGGGATTTTCATTTCCTGTATTCCAAGGAAATCATCCAAAGACATATCTGAATCTTCATCTTCCATGTTTTTTGATAGGTCATCCGGGATTTCATACTCTGGCATTTTCTGTTTTCCTTTTTTGTCATCAGATTTTTTCTGTCCAGTTTTTCCACTCCATGAATTTGAATCAGATTTACCATCTGAGCTTTTTGATGGTCCAGAACATTCTGTTGATGTTGGACTTTGCTGTCCAACCTTGTCTCCATCTCTGTGACAGTCTTCTACATTTTCTGATCTGTCTTTGTCTTCATTTTGACAGTCTTCATCAGTCTCTAGATTCTGTTTTGGGCTGTACCAACTAGCCAACTCATCAAATATCACATCTCGACTTGTCACAATCTTTTTAGTCACAGGGTTATAACATCTGTACCCTTTTTGTTCTTCTGAATATCCAACAAAGATACATTTTTCTGCTTTTGGATCCAACTTACTTCTTACTTCTGCAGGCACATGTACATATGCAAGGCATCCAAACACTTTCAAGTGTTGTAAGCTAGGCTTCCTGCCATAAAAACACTCTTCAGGAGTTGCCTCATGTACTCCTGATGTAATACATCTATTTAAAATGTAATTTGCTGTATTTACAGCTTCTGCCCAATAGTATAATGGCATGTTCTTCTCAGTCATCATTGCCCTTGCTATGTTCACCAAAGTTCTGTTTTTCCTCTCAGCAACTCCATTTTGCTGTGGAGTATATCGGCATGTGAACTGTCTTCTTATTCCCTGATTACACAAAAAATCAGAAAATTCATTGGAGAAATACTCTCCTCCTCCATCAGATCTCAAACATTTTATCCTTGTACCAGCCTGCTTTTCTACCATGCATTTAAACTTACGAAAACAGTCAAATACTTCACTTTTCTCCTTCATGAAGTACACCCATGTCTTCCGTGAACAATCATCAATAAATGTAACATAAAATCTGCATCCACCAATAGATGCATTCTTTGTTGGTCCCCATACATCTGTATGTACCAAATCCAACAGATTTTTGCTTACATGTCTTTCATGAGGGAATGGCAACCTGTTTTGCTTACCATATTGACATGCTTCACATACTTTTCCCATTTCACACTTTTTCAAATTTGGCAGTCCAGCCACTGCATCTTTTCTCAACATATTCTTTAATGTTTGCATACTTATATGGCCAATCCTTTTATGCCACATTTCCACATCTGAGATTACACTCGTTCCATTTGCAAACATGGCTGAAATCTGTTTGGGCATTTCTACATCCAAGATAAACATTCTTCCTTGTCTCTTCCCTTTTGCAATGAGCTTTCCATTCTTTTCTATATAGCATCCACTTTGCTTAAACTTCACTTGCATACCTTGCTCTACAATCTGTCCAACAGAAATCAGATTCTTAGCAAAGTTTGGAACATGCATCACATTCAACATATACTTGGTTTTTCCTCTTTCTTCCCACAATGGGATATCTCCAACATGTTTTATTTGGTGAGTTGTGTCATCACCTGTTTGTACATAACCAGGAACCTCTGGTTCTCTTAAACTCTCAAACCAATTTGCATGTCCAGTCATATGGTTAGATGCCCCCGAGTCTACATACCACGTAAACTCTTCATTACATTTCTGTGAGCTTTCAGCCACTGCTGCTATCTCATGTTGCACTACAAAACCACCTTCCTTTTCACAATCTTCACTAGTAGAGGCATAGTTACTCTGTTGTCCTTTTCCTCTTTCCTCATCATTTTGTTTCTTGTAACATTCAGCCTGTGTATGGCCTGGTTTACCACAATACCAGCAGCCATCATCATTTACATAAGTTTGCTTACCTCTACTTCGGTTGCTCCCCCTGCCTCTGTTGTTGTTTCCTCCTCTATGAGCTTGTTGTCCTCTTCCTTGGAAGCCATTAATATTGGTTCTTCCTGAGCCAAATCTTCCATGGCCTCTTCCTCGGCCTCTTCCGGCATTATTATAGAGGGCTTGCCCCTCGTTCTCTGAGTTTCCTTTATTTGCATCATCCATCTGATTCCTTTCCTCTACCACAAGCATTGAGACCAGATCTGAAAAACTTGGGATACTATCCCTTGTGAGCATAGAAGTTTTAAAACTCTTGTATTGAGGTCCTAAGCCTCTTAAGCATATTTCCACTTTGTCATCATCTTCTGTCTTCACATTGATAGAAGCAAGTGATTCACATATACTCTTGATTTTTAGGGCATATTCATTTATTGACATCTTACCTTTCTCCAAGGTATTTAGCTCAGTCTTTAACTGGAGCTTTCTAGCCTTTGTGTTCACAGCAAACAGTTTTACCAAGTTGTCCCAAGCTTCTTTTGGGAGCATAGCATCTTGTATATGCCCAAGCATCGAATCTGAGATGCTAAGTGAGAGCCAATGCAGTACCTTCCTTGCCCCTTGATTCCAATCTTTGAATGCTTTAATCTGTGCTACTGTGGCATTTTCTTCTGGGATCTCCGGAGCCTCTTCTAGGTCTCCTTCAATGTAATCCCAGTATCCTTTCCCCATTAGGAAATTTGTCATTCTAAATTTCCACGCCGGGAAATTGTTTTTATCTAATTTCTCTGTGACCATTTGGCCTACATTCTCTGCAGCCATTTTTTTTCCTTCTAAAAAACCAGGGTTTTGCTTTAGTTACTTCAACAAGTAACTTTCTGATTTCTGATCAGCAACCAGAGAAATAACTTTCTCAGATTAAGGCACTGCTATACTCTTCCTTACGAGCTACTCTGCTCTGATACCATGTTAAGAAAACGTGAAGAAGGCACTCGAGCTCTTCTTATGTGCGCGGCGGATCGTAGTGTGCTGGATCGTTAGCGTGCTCTAAACAGACAGAGAAAGGAAAGGGGACTTACCTCTGTAGTAGCAAAATGGTTTTCTTCTATTACATGTAGAGCTCAACTTGCTCTTGTCAGTCTTCTGGTCTCTCACTCTCTCAGAGTTTTCTACTCACTATATTCTGTTTTTTTCTTACTGCTTACATCCTATTCACTCTCACTTACTTTTACCTAAGTCATAAGTTATTACACATGCAGCTAATTAGCTGCCAGTAGCTAATTAGCTGTCAGTCGCTAAATAGCTGTTCACTAGCTAATTAGCTGTCACTAGCTAAATAGCTGTTTTACCTTTTTGTTCACTAGTAGCTAAATAGCTACTATAGCTTATTTCTCATAAGCATCACATACCATGTTGAGCTTGCTTCTCAACAAAAGTCCTGCGGCTTTAAGTCTCTCGGCTTTGTTAACCTGACACTGGTGACATTTAGTCACATAGCTATGTATGTCAGGACGCATCTTAGGCCAATAAAATTGAGTGGAGATGAGAACGAGTGTACGATGTATTCCAGGGTGCCCTGCTGAGGGTGCATCATGGCATTCAAAAAGAATCCTCTTTTTGACCTCGGGTAAATCTGGAACACAAACCTTCCCATTACGGTAGAGCAAACCGTTAGCAATGTGGAAGTATTCCTTCGAGGATGTGGTGGTGTCTGTTCCAGACTCAACTCTTGCCCAGTATTTTGCGAAATAACTGTCATCAGGATACTTTCCTCGAAGGTGATCATAAAGATCTGATGATATTGCAGTGAAGCTAAGCATGTTAACTTCACGGATGCGACTTAGTGCATCAGCGACAGTGTTCATGGAACCTTTACGATATCGTATGGAAAAATCAAAGTCCTGGATGAGATCAGCCCATCGTGCCTTACGACCTTTCAGGTCTTGTTGGTCACAAAAATATTTCAAGGACTCGTGGTCCGTAGTTACCACAAAGTGATTTCCATAAAGATAATGGCGCCATGTTTTGAGCGCATGTATAACTGCAAATAATTCCTTTTCTTGAACGGTATACCGACATTGAGCAGAATCAAGTTTCTTACTCTCGAATGCTATTGGTTTACCATCTTGATACAAGACAGCACCTATAGCATAATCGCTTGCATCGGTTTCAACCTCAAAAGGTTTTGAAGGATCGGGTAAAAGAAGTGAAGGAGCCTTGCAAACCAGGTCCTTGAGTTCCTTAAAGGCAAGGTCTATTGTAGCATTCCACACAATAGGTTTTGTAGACTTATGCGTTTGACCTTTTAAAAGATCAGTAAACGGCGTCGTCAATTGGGAGTAATTACGAAGAGACTTTCGCAAAAACCCCACAAAACCAAGGAATGATCGAACTTCTCGAATATTCCGAAGAGTGGGCCAAAGCTTGATTTTCTCAATGCGAGAAGGATCAATTTCAACTCCTCGTTCGGTTATGAGATGTCCTAGATAAGTAATTGATTTCTTGAAGAACTCACATTTTGAGATCTTCGCATAAAACTGTTTGTCACGCAATGTTTGTAAAACAAAGCGGACATGTCTAGCATGTTCTTGTAATGTACGGCTATAAACTAAAATATCATCCAAGAAAATAACGACAAATTTTCCAAGTTGTTCTCGGAAAATGTCATTCATTTCTTGTTGAAAAGTAGCCGGAGCATTGGTCAAACCAAAAGGCATAACCAAAAATTCGTAATGGCCATAGCGCGTATGAAATGCCGTTTTAGGAACATCGTCCTCACTTATTCGTATTTGATGGTAGCCAGTACGGAGATCAAGTTTCGTAAAATACCGAGCTCCCTGGAGACGGTCAATTAGATCGTCAGCCCGGGGCAATGGATACGAATTCTTGATCGTCACTTTATTCAAGCGTCGGTAATTAATACACATACGCCATGTGCCCTCTTTCTTTTTAACCAAGAGAACTGGTGCACCCCATGGAGATTTACTATAACGTATATAACCCATTCGTAAATAGTCCTTGAGTTGCTTAGATACCTCATCTTCTTCGGATCGACTTAAGCGATACGGAGGTATACTTATTGGTGCAACACCAGGTACAATATTTATACGATGGTCTATATTACGTTTAGGAGGTAACCCATCAGGTAGTTCACTTGGAAAAACATCATGAAAATCATTTAAGATTTCATCAAGTTGTTGTTGTTCAAAATATGTTAATTGAATCGGGACATTATCGATATTGTAAACGTGAATGTCCGGATCAAGTACACAATAAAATAACGTAGAACAAGACAACTCGGATATTGATGGACACGAGGAAACAATCGAGAGGGATTGTTTTTTTACACATTGAATAAAATGCGTACAATCGTTCAGTACAAAAGAAATGGAATGACGAACCCAATCAATAAATAAAGAAGAGTTTTTATTATAAAACCAGGGATAACCCAGTATTACATCGGTGGTACAAAGATTCATTACATGGAAGTCTACTTCCTCTATATAAGTATCAATAGAAATTCCTAATGAATGAATCGCCCCGTTGATGTATTGTACTCTTCCATCAGCCAAGTGCACCGTGTAGGTGTGATCACTTACGGTGGGTTGGATTCCCCATATCTGAACCAAACGATCATTCACAAAATTGTGTGAGCTTCCCGAATCAAATAAAAATTGTACGGGAGATCCATTGATATACTCGTTTGCACGTAGTAAATCATTGGGACCCAATACATAGTGAGGGAAAGAACATTGACAATTACTTAAATGGTGTGTATAGACCTGAAGGACATTAGGAATCTGACCTTTATGGTCTGCAGCTTTAGCTTTGTTGTCGTGCTCTTTCCGCTGGAGCTTTCGACATTGATCTTTTGTATGACCCTTCTTTTTGCAGAATACACAAAAAGGATGTTGTCGCTTACAATCGCGATCTAGGAATTCGTTGGGTGTCTTGCGTTTCCCAACAAATTGCGACTGCTTAGTCCCGGGCGCTTCGTTGGGTTTGTTATGGTCCTTCTTCGAAGTGTGTTGATAGCGAAGAACTATTTCAACGGCCTCTTCGAAGGATTTTGGATCCTTATCGTGCACTATCCAGTGATAGTCCGAATTGGGGATGCCATTGACAAAACAAGCTATCAACCAATTGTCCCCTTCTAGACCCGATTTTTGGATTTGGGTTCTAGCATGGTGAACATAGTCTTCTAGTGAGGAAAATTTCCTGCTAGAGAGGTTCATTAAAGCTTGTGCTGCCTCGGTTCGAGAGGGAGGTTGCAGAAATTGGCCCTTAAAAACCGTGACAAAATCTGTCCAGGTATCGAGCAATTTCCCCATAGTACGGAGGCCACGCCACCAGGCGGCGGCCTTACCCCCGAGTTCTCGGCCGACATATGCAATCTTCGTACTATCTGGCGTGGGATAGAGCTCAAAATGAGACTCCCATCGTCCCAGCCATGTGCAGATTGCTTCTTCGGTTCTTTCCTTTTTGTCTCCCGTAAATGGCTTAACGACAAATGATGGTTCACCTTGTCGCTCATCAGGTCTATTAGTCTCATGTTGTAGACTAATGACACGTGCCTCAAGAGCACTCTGAGATTGCCGAAGTTCGGTCATCTGTTGAGCGGTGAAACTAAGGTATTGGGTTATTTGTGCCAAATACATCTCAGTGGACATTTGTCCAGGAGGATTCCCTTGAGTTCCTTCCGCTTGAGCGGATGACATCGGGTCGTTAATTTGAGCCATTAAAGATTATTTCTGGAAAAGAAATAGGATAAGGTCAGAGATATAGTCATAACATCATGTCGTGATGTAAACATATCATGGGCGAGCATTAATCGATATCATTATCTCACGTCAATACCCCTCTAGACGTATGAGATGAGGTTCAAGATCAGGTTACTATGGTAACACAAAGGTGTTTTAAAAACCATGGGGGTGACAAATAAATGTCTTTCCCTGATCTCTATATCGATTTTTTCATGGTGGCTCCCCGAGGCTCAACCATGTATGTTCGCGTCATGAATAGTTTATACACGAAAAAAAATGTTAACAATAAACTATGTTTCGGTGCCCACATAAGTGGTTTCGGCTCTTTAAGTCCTATTACGAGGACCCCGAGGTGCACTTAGACCTTAAGTCTAAACATGTGTTATAGTCATATGTATCAAGGATGTTGTATGGTCTTGGTCATATTTGAACTCGAGACCTCGAGAACAAATACATTAAACACTTGAGCCAACCAAGTAAGTTGCTCTTCTCGAATGCTTAATGTTTGATGCGTATAAGAGATATGCGAGGCAATTGATCATATATGTTTTTTTAAAAGAACATATATGTCAAGGGTCCTTATTTCGCCCTCATTTACCAAAACTATGTTGGTACGTTACCTATCCTCAAGTCTCGTAATTACGATGGCATACGCCAAAGTGCAACCTAATGGTGAAGCCAAATGAGCCCTTGTTTCGTAGTAGGCTCACGTGGGCCATCACATGGTCACGTCATTACGAATGCCTCTCGTAAGAACGAGCTCATGGTGGCATCGTATCCATGTAACGAGGGAGGGATGTTGGATACGTGCGTCATTGGAGCGACCTCACTTGAAGTGGGTCAAGCCCTACGTACTCAACATCATTTTGGCTATTGGCGTTTCTTTACGTAACGAAATCGAGGTCATCAACGGGGTTATCAACAATAAAAAAATGTTGAAAAAGGGATGGTGACAACGCCATTCTCACAAAAATGTAAGGACGGCCACCAACATCCTTTTCCCGACCATGACAACTTTCGATATAATCACGTAATAACGAATATACACATATGTTTACTTATCACATATATACGATCAAATACGTATATATGTGACCACATATGCCTATATTAAACATATCGTTATAGTAAATAGCCACAAATGATGTGATCGAGATACGTAATCGAGGTATATACCTCTACGCACACGAAACATCCACAAATAAGAGATCATCGTAATACGCAATGGAGGTATTGACCTCTTACGCATACGAGACCAAACACATATCGTTTACAACAAATCAAGGTATTAAACTCATACGCAAACGTAACATATGTTCGTGAACGTAATACGTAATTGAGGTATTAACCTCGTACGCATACGACACTCATCACATATTATTAATATGTCAAACGAGGTATTGACCTCGTGCACATATGTAAACGTTTTAGATAATCAATTAAAGACCACTACAACATCATTGACTTAATGAAAAAAATTACATATAAACTAAACACATGATTAGATGGGAGAAGAGAGAATAGAAAGAAAAATTATGGAAAGAGTTACCGAAGTTCTTTGTTGATCGTTGTCTGGATCAAGGCCAACCGCACAACGATCGATCAGCATCAATCAAAAGACAAATGAAAAACAAAGAAACATTAGTACAAAAATCTGATACCAAATATTATAGATCTAGGTACTAAAGTAAGCTTAAGATAAGGATAAAGAAATGAAAGATAGAAAGGAGAAAGAGAAAGAAGGGTGCCAATCCACCCGACCACCCTCGAGCGAAGGGATCGAGACGGACTCGAGCCTCGATCGGCGTCCCATACCACCGCCGTGGCGTCGAGTCGTACCTGGTGCTGGCGCGCTCGCTACAAGAGTTGACCCACCACACGAGCAGAGTCTCGATGTAGTCAAAAGATGATCCAATGAGGGTAGCTAGGCCTCTTATTTATAGCGATACCCAAGGCCCCCAGGCAAGTTCACACTTGACTTAATGGGTTGTCTCAATCCCGAGGATTAAAAGTAATCCTCCCCTTCTTTACACTCTCATTTAACCCTCACACTTATCCACGTGTATAGAATACTACGGTAAATTCTTACCATGGGATATTATATGGTCATGCCCGTAACAGGAAATATAAGAACAATAAAGTAAAACAAAAAATTATGGTCGAACAAGAATGGCTTCCACTTAGCAACAAATATGAACTCTTAACCTTAGAATACAATGAAAACATAACTAATGAAAGGGAAGCAAGATCGAAGGCAAATTTGGAGAGAAACTATGTTAGAGCTATTGTAAAGAATCGACAGTGATTCTTGTGCAGCGGAATAGGTTAGAGATGTGTGTTATGTAGACAGAGAAAGAGAGAAAGAGGAGAGAAGAGAAACACAAGATAGATAGAATAGACAATGGAAAATACTCAAGAAGATTGTATATTACAAAGGAGATTAACCGACCTATTACAAAGTAGGAGGCGAGTGCTTTATATAGCCACTCTCTCTCTTCATTAACTATTGAAGCTCATGAGTCATGGGGAACGTGGAAACTCATTAGTTATGTGTCATAGAATATGATTCTATGACACATAGTTAATGTGTAAAGAGTAGTGGTGTGACTTTTGAACTTTGACTGTTCATACACTCTCAAGGGCGTGTTCACACACTAGGCTAGGTTGAGCTTGATTCTCAACATGCCCCCTCAAGCTCAACTTGGGTCGGCTTGTCCGCTTCGGCTAGTACCCAATTCGAACGATATTCAGTTCTCTCTGTTTGGTGTTTGCTTCGGCTGATACCCGGTTCAGACGTACTCCCCCTCAAGCTTGGCAAGTCATGGATCATCAATCCAAGGTCTAACATGAATTGCCGAAGCTTGTCGACTCCTAGGGCTTTGGTGAAGATGTCGATTGTTTGAAGATTCGTGTTGATGTGTTGAAGGTCGACATCTCTAGCCTGAACGCGCTCTCAAATGAAGTAATACTGCACTTCGATATGCTTCCTGCGTGCGTGGAACACTAGGTTCTGAACCAGATGAATATTGCTCATGTTCTCACAGTAAAGGGGAATCAGATCTTTGATGGGAGCACCCAAATCCTTCAATATCCTCTTGAGCCATACGGCTTCACATGCAGCCACTGTCGCGCCCCTGTATTCGGCCCCTGTGCTCGAAAGCGCAGTGGTGGGTTGCTTCTTGCTACTCCAGGAGATGGTTCCACTTCCGAGGGAAAAGACAAAACCAGAGGTTGATCGTCGATTGGCTTTGTAGCCGGCCCAATTGGCATCTGTGTACCCTTCGAGTTGAATTAGCATGGCCGACTTATAGAGAATACCATAGTCCATCGTTCCGCTCACATATTGTAGCACTCGCTTAGCACAATCCAAATGGATATCTCGCGGAGTTTGCATGAATTGGCTAAGGAGGCCGACCGGATAGCTGAGGTCGGGTCGAGTGATCATGAGGTAGATGAGGCTACCAACAAGTTGTCGATAGTGTGTTGGCTCACACTCTGTGGTGCCAGAATTGGCATCCAGTTTGAGGTTTCGATCAAGAGGGGTTGCCACATATTTGCACTCGGTCATCCCGAACTTGTATGACAAGTTAGGTATGTAGTGCCGTTGAGAGATCATTACTCCGATTGGAGTCTGGATTACCTCAATGCCAAGGAAGTAATGGAGCTCTTTCATGTTTTTCATCTCGAATTTGTTGGAGAGGAGGGACTTGACCTTGTTGATGTCAACTAGATGCTCACCTCCAATGACCAGATCATCCACATATAGGATGATGACAATCGGACTTTCGGAATCACTTCTTACATAGAGAGAATTGTCAAATTTTGACATTCGGAAGCTGATTCGATGAAGATATTGTGTTATCTTCGAGTGTCAAGCACGTGGTGCTTGCTTAAGGCCGTAGAGAGGCTTCTTGAGTTGGCAGACGGCTTTCGGATGAATATTGGATTCGAAGCCGAGTGGTTGTTACCATGTACACATCCTCTTCTAATGCTCCTTGAAGAAAGGCGTTCTTGACATCCATCTGGTGGAGGTGCCACCCTTTTGCTGCAGCAAGCGTTATCACGGTCTGTGCGGTTGTCATCTTTGCCACCGGGGCAAAGGTCTCTTCATAGTCGACTCCCTGTGTTTGTGTGTAGCCCTTTGCTACGAGTCGAGCTTTGTAGCGGTTGACGGAACCGTCAGCATTATACTTCACTTTGTATATCCATTTGCAACCGATTGCCATCTTGTGCGGTGAGTGAGGGACAAGATCCCATGTCTCATTCTTGCTGAGAGCTTGCATCTCTTCGTTCATCGCTTCGACCCATCGCGGATCTTTAGCGGCTTCGGCAAAGCTCTCTGGTTCTCGAACTGCTACCACCTTCATCATAAAGGCATAGTGGTATGCCATATAGTCGTTGTAGTTGAATCGGCTAACCGGATTCTTCTCTCAGGTGGAGCAACAAAGTTTCTCATTTGCCGATGTGAGTTATTTCTTAACTCCGGGTGACCTCAAAAGAGGCACATCAAATCCATCGAACTCACTATCGAGTGAGTGAGTCGATTCGTTGTCGTCGAAGTGATTGTCATCATATTCCGGCATTTTGGCCTTCCCTTTGTCTATCTTTGGACTTGGTAGAGATATGCTTTGGTTGTTCGGAGGCTCTTGTGGTTCGCTTAATCTAGTTGAGATCGGACTCTCTTCGAGTATTGACCTTAGTTGATCATCGTCTTCTGTGTTGTCAAGGTCGTTCGTAGATGGTTCAGGAGGAGTCAGCTCAGGTTTGTACCATGATGTCGATTCGTCAAAGATGACATCCTGACTTACACGAGCTTTCCAAGTAGAGGGGTTGAAGCACTTGTACCCCTTTTGCTCTAGTGAGTACCCCATGAGGATGCACTTCTCTGATTTTGGGTCAAGCTTCTTCCGCTTCTCATCGGGAATGTGCACGTATGCAATGGAGCCGAATATCCTTGTATGGGATAGATCCGGCTTCTTCCCATAGTATTTCTCGTGCGGGGTGACCTCGTGCACTCCGGATGGTGTGCACCAGTTCATAAGGTAGACGTCGGTATTTGCAGCTTCTGCCCAATATGACTTGGGCATATGCTTCTCATTTAGCATGGCCCTTGCTACTTTGAGTATGTGCCGATTCTTGCGTTTGGATACACCGTTCTGTTGCAGTGTGTGTCGGCAAGTGAATTCTCTGCGAATTCCTTCTTGTCGAAGGTATGCCATGAATGCATCGGAGAAGTATTCCCTTCCTCCGTCTGACCGAATACATCGTACATGGTGGCCAATTGTCTTTTCGACTTCACTTTTGAAGTTTTGGAAGTGTGTAAACACTTCACTCTTCATCCTCATGGGAAAGATCCATGTGTATCTAGAGAAGTTGTCAATGAAGGTAACATAGTACTGACATCCTCCGAATGTTGTTGTCTGTGCCAGTCCCCACACATCCGAGTGGACTACATCCAATAGGCCTTTGCTCACATTCCTCTCCTTCAAGAATGGGTGCCGGTGTTGCTTGCCAAATTGGCATGCTCCACATACTCCTTCAATCTCTTTCTCTTTGAACATCGGAAGTCCAATGACGACTCCTTTCGATTGCATCACCTTGAGTTTGTTGAGATTGATATGGCTGATTCTTTTATGCCATAGCTCTATGTCGGTGTCGGGTTTGAGGCCCTTTGCAAACATGGCCAATTTTACCTCATTCGCTTCAAGGATAAACATTCGGCCTTCCCGTCAACCACAAGCAATTAGTCAGCCTTCCTTCTTGATGAAGCAACCACCTTGGTTGAATCGAATTTGCATCCCTTGCTCCACAATTTGGCCGACCGAGACCAAATTCTTTGTTATGGTGGGTACATGTAAGACGTTTTTTATGCAAGTTTGTTTGTCGTCTTTCCCGAATGGGACATTGCCGACATGCCGAATCGGATGAGTGGTGTCGTCTTTGGTCTCGACATAACCGGGTCAATGCAGCTCTTGTAAGTCTCAGAACCATTATTGATGAGACGTCATATGGTTTGAAGCACCGGAGTCGACAAACCATACATCTTCCGGATTGGAGGCATTAGTCGAAGTGGACATCAACATAGAATTTGCTCTATGTCTCATCGCGAACATTTTGCCATGGTCTTCATAGTCCGAGTTTGTGGCGTAATTTGTGAGTTGTCAATTCACGATTCTTCTTTCTTCACTCTTCTTCGTGGTGGCCGATTTTGCCACAATATCTGCATTCGATCGAGGAATGGAAGCTCCCCCTTCTTCTGAAGGTTCCTCGATGGCTTCCGTCTTGTTGCCGAACTTGAGAGTTGTTTTCATAAGTCGGACCTCGTCCTTGGCCGAATCGGCCTCTTGCTAGGCCACGTCCTCTTCCTCCGTTTGAATGTGTGTAGAGCATGTGGCTTTCCGAGGCGTTGCTCCTCGTTCGAACATGATTTTCTTCAACCAACAACATGGATTGAAGATCAAAGAAAGAGGGAGGATTCTCCCTTGCTAGTACGACGGTCCTCATTGCACCGAACTGTGGTGCAAGGTTGCCGAGGCATATTTGCACCATCTCATCATCCTCCACATTGACGCTTATTGAGCTGAGTGAATCACAAAGCTATTTGATCTTCAAAGTGTAGCTTGTGATGGACATGTCCCATTGTTGGATGTTGTTCAACTCTTGGCGGAGTTGAAGCTTGCATGTGGTCGTATTGGCGGCGAATATCTTCCTTAGATTCTCCCATACTTCTTTTGGTCTCGTGGCTTCTTGAATGTAGTTGAGCATGTGGTCATGAACTGTAGAAACAAATAGCGTGCGGAAGCAATAGAAAACAGAAAACAGAAAACAGGTTTAATGGAGAGCTTAACAGTACGCAGGAGAGACAGAGAGAGAGAGCACACAAAAACTCAATTCAGAAATACTACTCAGTCTGTACATCGTATGTGTTTAGTGTCAACACTCCCCCTCAAGCTCAACTTGAGGTCAGATCGTAGTGTCAGTCCCCATGGCAGCCGGTCCATCCACCCGGCTCATTCTGGCGTCACTCCGCCTTGCTCGCACTCCTTGTCCGGTTCGGTCCCGTTTGCCACGACCCTTTTGTTTCTGCGCATCTCGACCTCCTTGGTCGTCTTGTCTACTCAACAAGCCCAAATCAGCTCCCTCGCTGCTGTGACTTCGGCGCTTGTCGACCCGCCGATTCCTTCATGTTGGCGTCAACTTTTGCTGCCATCTCGTCCTCTTGGCCTTGAATTGATCTGGTTCTTCCGAATCCGTCTGTTGAACCGAATCAGTTGTCTCCGATTCGTTCCAGCTCTTATCTGAATCAGTTGCTCCCGATTCGTCTTCCGGTTCTAGGCCCTTCACCACATCAGACCATGTCCGGGTCTTGGCCTTCTTCTTCCGGTCGGCTCTGTCCTTCTTGACTCTGCCGCCACTGCCGCTTGTTCCAACTTGTTCGGATGTGTCAACTTCCTTTGTCGACTCGGCTCCTTTCTTCTTCTTGTCTCCCCCTTTGTCGGTTCTTCCCTCACCGGCGCAATCGGCAGTCTCTTTGCCATTGCCCGTTCCAGTGTCTTTGCCCATTCTCCCCCTAAAGTGTGGCACGTCGAGATGCTGAACACCAAGCATTTCAGTGAAGTGTTGCAACTTGTCTGATCCGAGTAGTTTGGTGAAGATGTCGGAAACTTGCCAATCCGTATGAACATACCGAAGTTCGACTTCACCGCTCAGGACACGCTCACGCACGAAGTGGTAGTGCACTTCTATGTGCTTTGTGTGAGCATGGAATACGAGGTTCTTGGCGAGTTGCATGTTGCTGATGTTGTCACAGTAGATCAGGATCGGGGTTGGCACCTCGATCCGCAGGTCCTGCAGCAAACGCCGAAGCCAAATGGCGTCACAAGTGACAACGGTAGCGCCCCGATATTCAGCCTCAGTGCTCTAAAGGGCCCCTATTGGTTGCTTTTTGCTGCTCCACGCAACAACCGCACGACAAATGGAAAACATATAGCCAGAGGTGGATCGGTGATCCGATGCATCGTCGGCCCAATCGGCATCGGTGTAGCCGACTAGCTCTTCGGTTATACCATGTCGGTATAAAAGTCCTTGTTCCTTCGTGCCGCTCACATATCAGAAAATTCGATGCGCGCACAAAAGGTGCTCCACGGTTGGCTTCTGCATATATTGGCTGATCACGCCGACCGGATAACTGATGTCAGGTCGGGTAATTGTTAGATATATAAGGCTTCCGACAATTTGCCGGAACTGTTTCTCATCGCAGGCCGATCCGGAGTCGGGATGAAGGTTCTGGTTCCGGTCCAGGGGTGTGGAGATCGGTCGGCATTCCGTCATGCCGAACTTGTACAACATATTCAACACATAGTGTCTTTGTGAGAGCAATATGCCGTCGGGGGTTTGGATCACCTCGATCCCAAGGAAATAGTGAAGGTCCCCCAGATCCTTCATCTCAAATGCGTTTGAAAGTTGGGACTTGACTCGGTTGATTTCATCGAGTCCGGGTCCGGTGATGACCAATTCATCAACATACAACAAGATGCAAACCAGACCGTCCGGACCTTGCCGGATGAACAGTGAAGAGTCGGATTTGGAGGCCACAAACCCCATCTTACGCAATCGGTGCGTGATCTTCGCATTCCAAGCTCAGGGGGCTTGCTTCAGGCCATTAAGTGACTTCTTCAGCCTGCATACCGTTGTCGTGAAGATTTTCGTCCACAAGCGGAAACCCGAGCAAAGAGAGCCAAAGAGCGATGTGCAACGTTGCACACGTATATAATGTATTTGTAATAGTAATAAGGGTAAAGTGTATGGTGCTAGAAATGCCCCATAGGATCCCTAAGGTATAAAGGTGATGTGATCTTGTGCGCACATCCACGCGAGAGAGAGAGAGAGAGAGAGGTATTATGCGGTACATAGGTACCTAGTTGTTTGTGTGGAGGTGGGAGTAAAGGGGCCATCAATCTCACCCTCCCCAAATCAAGGCAAATATCCCCTTTGAATGAAAGGGGATATTTTAGTCTCACTTTTGTAAACGGTCTTCCCTCCTTGTGCTATAAAAGGAGAGGGAAGGCACCATTGTGGGGGTTGCCTATTTTGAGTGTGCGAGGTATACCACATAGGTCGAGCGTTAGGGTTAGGGTTAGGGTTTCTTTATCTTTATCTTCATCTTCGTCGGTTAGGGTTTCGAGTAGTCGTTTGGTGCGGCCTATGCGGCCACCATTTTGTAATCGTTCATTTCGTTTTAATATATCTTGTTGATCATCTTGTCTCCATCTTCCTCTTGTTCGATCTAATCTCTTGTTCATTCTTCTTCTTCTTGAGCAAAGCTTCCATTCCATGTCCGATTCCTTCTCCTCTACTCCTTAGTCCAAGACCCCCCGTGGTCCCGCCCTTCTCCACGCACGCGTGTAGCAACGCGACACCGTTGACTTGTTCATCTCTGACTGAAAGTCGAGGGGCTGAGTCATAAAGACTTCTTCTTCAAGATCACCTTGAAGAAACGCATTCTTCACATCCATCTGGTGAAGATGCCACTCCCTTGCCGCAGCAACTGCCAACACCACACGAACCGTCGTCATCTTCGCTACCAAAGTGAAGGTCTCATCGTAGTCAATTCCGTGGGTCTACACGTATCCCCTCGCCACTAAACGGGCCTTGTACTGGTTAATTGAACCGTCGGCGTTGTACTTTACCTTGTACACCCACTTGCATCCAATCAGTTTACAGTGACGGGGAGGGTCAACCAAGTTCCATGTCTCGTTGGCATCAAGTGCCCACATTTCTTCCTCCATAGCAGCACGCCAACTTGCGTCCTTTGTCGCTTCTATGTAGCTCTCCGGCCCACGCACTTCCGCCACCTTGGTCATGTACGCATAGTGATGTGCCATGTACTCATTGTACCCGTACCGCTTAACAGGTTCCTTCTGGCGGGTTGACCGACGTAACCCACCGTTACCCGGTTTGAGGCCCTTCTTGGCCAAAGAACCGTCATTTTCCTTTCCGGAGTCGGATCCGCTCTGATCCGACTCATCATTACCGGTTTCATAATCCGGCATCTTCTTCTTCCCCTTCTCTTTGTGCGTGAACTGTCTCCTCTGTTCCTTGCACAGGGAGAGCACGGCAGAGTCTTCACTACTCGTCAGTTCCTCTTCTGACTGGTCAGATTGACCTAGTCTCTCGTTCGGCCCACTCAACCGAAATGATTCCGAACTCTCTTCTTGAGTCCCGGATTCATCATCTTCTATCTGGACCGGTTCAGGCTCACTAGCCTCATCCTCCGGTATCGGTTTGGGGTCGGAAGTCGGAGCCGGTAAGGCATACCATGATGTTGTCTCATCAAACTCAACATCGCGGCTAACTCGGACCTACTTCGTCCAGGGGTTATAACACTTATACCCCTTTTGCTCATGTGAGTAGCCGATGAGGATGCACTTCTCTGATTTTGCATCTAGCTTCCTCCGCTTCTCATCCGGCACATGCACATATGCTATGTTGCCGAAAATCCGAAGGTTTCTCAAATTCGGCTTGCGCCCGAAATACAGCTCATGCGTGGACACCTTGTCACCGATCCGGTTTTGGATGTAGACGGTCGTCCGGACCGCCTCCGCCCAGTAGAAATGGGGCATGTTATTCTCTTCCAGCATTGCCCTTGCCACGTCGACAAGCGACCGGTTCTTCCTTTCGGCCACACCGTTTTGCTCCGGTGTGTATCTGCAGCTGAACTCTCTTCGAATTCCTGTTTGCTGAAAATAACTGTTGAATTGGCCAGAAAAATATTCTTTTCCGCCATCTGACCATAGGCACTTGATCTTCGTCTCTGATTCCTGTTCCACCATGCTTTGGAGGTTCCGGAAATAGTCGAATACTTCTCTCTTCCGCTCAATGAGGTAGATCCATGTGTGCTGGCTATAGTCGTCGATGAAGGAGACGAAGTATTGACTCCCGCCAAGACTCACGTTCTGTGTTGGTCCCCATACATCCGAATGAATAAGGTCGAGCTTGTTACGGCTATGGTTTCGTTCAGTGGGGAATGGAAGTCGGTGTTGCTTCCCGAGTTGGCAGGCTTCACATACTTGGGCCTTCCGGCCACTGAACTTCGTCAAACCGAAAACAACTTGTTTCATTTGCAGGTCTTGAAGCCTCTGGTAATTGACATGGCTGATCCACTTGTGCCAGAGATCAATATCCGATTCAATCTTCTGTCCTTTGGCGAACAACGCGGTGTCGACGTCATTGGCATTGAGGATAAACATCCTCCCGTCTTTGCGCCCTTGCGCAATGATTTGGCCCTCTTCCTCGATGAAGCACCCGAGGTGCGTAAACTGCACCTGCATCCCCTGGTCGACAATCTGTCCAACCAACACCAGCTTCTTCGTGATGGTCGGAACGTGTAATGCGCTCATCAGCTTCCCCTTTTGTCCGACGTGGCTCAAAGGGACTTCTCCGACATGCATGATTGGGTGAGGAGTGTCGTCTCCGGTTTCGACGACTCCCGGTTGTTCCGGTTTCTCCAAGAAGGAGAACCACTCTTTGTGGCTCGTCATGTGATTCAACGCACCGGAATCAACATACCACACTTCCTCCGATTCGGAGGCGGTCTTCTTCATCGAGTTAGCCTCGTGTTTCATCATCAAGGCTGGCCCCTTACCTGTCTTCCCAGTTCCGGATCCTTTCGATCCTTGCGCGTAGTGAGAGCTTTGCCTGTTCTCCCGACCAGTTTTGCCGGATCCAGATCTATCTGAATCGGCGCGCTTCTTCCAGTACTCGCTTTCTCTATCGCCCTTTTTGCCACAATACCAGCATTCCGTGGCGGATTTGTCTTGCCAGCTTCCGGCGCCGCCTTAACTCCCCTTGGTTGTGGAGGGTTCGGAATTGTTGTCGGCATGCTCTCTGTGCCTTCGGTCCTGCTCTTGCCGGCCGCTACCATTGCAAGCCAACCCGCCTCATCCACCACGCCCACAGGGCCGATCCGCCGCCGTGTACAGCATCCGACTGTCAGTGGGTGCACTTGTTGATGCACCGGCGTGGTTCTCCTCTACAAGGAGCATCGACTGTAAGTCAAAAAATGACGACGTATTCTCCCTCGTACATACTGTTGTCCGGAAAGCTCGGAACTTAGACGCCAGGCCCCCAAGACAGACTTGTACCATCTCGTCTTCCTCTATAGTGACGTTGATAGAGGCAAGAGAGTCACAGATCTCTTTGATTCGGGTCGTGTAATCAACCACCGACATGTCCTTCTGTCGAACATTGCTCAACTCCTGTCGGAGTTGCAGCTTCTGGGCTATAGTGCTTGCGGCGAACACCTTCTTCAGGTTTCCCCAAGCCTCTTTCAGCGTCTTGGCATCTCGGATGTGGATCAGCAGCTGGTCTCTGACACTGGACGCAAAGCAGTACATCACTCCCAAGGCCCCCAGGCAAGTTCACACTTGACCTAATGGGTTGTCTCAATCCCGAGGATTAAAACTAATCCTCCCCTTCTTTACACTCTCGTTTAACCCTCACACTTATCCACGTGTATAGAATACTACGGTAAATTCTCACCACGGGATATTAAATGGTCATGCCCGTAACACTCTGCTTGCCAATTGTTCCCACACTAGGAAGTCCTTGTGTGCCGCATCAGGTGTTGTGTCGTTAGCTTCGTCGACACAGCTCCAGTAACCATGCCCAAGCAGGTATTGGTGCACCTTGTATGACCAAGATGCGTAGTTGGATCTGTCGAGTTTCTCCATCGGGAGCGAGCTAGCCATTCCTCTATCCATTTGTTTTTTTTTTCTGTTCTTTACAAAGGTTAGGTTTTCTTCTTGCGAAAGCAAATGTCGGTTGTAGAGGTTCTCAACCCTCACGCTCTGATACCATGTAGAAACAAATAGCATGCGAAAGCAATAGAAAACAGAAAACAGAAAACAAGTTTAATGGAGAGCTTAACAGTACACGGGAGAGACAGAGAGAGAGACCACACAGAAACTCAATTCAAAAATACTACTCAGTCTGTACATCGTATGTGTTCAGTGAACACTTTTATACAAGTCCATATGGACTGACAGAAGTATGGTGTACTTCAATGCTCACACGAGCGTCTGACACTAACTACGAGATATTAACTCCCTAGTAGACTAGCTGCTACTTGGCTTCCGGTTACTGCTTGATCCAGCTAACCGGCTCCCCAGCTCACCGGCTCACCGATCCGGCTCAAGCTTATTCAGCCGATCCGGATCCGGTTGAGCTTGCCACTCAACATGAACACATGTCGCCAAGCAATACATTACTCGATTCGCCGCTTGCTCCCATGTTGAGTAGTCAGCGTCCTTTAGGTCAGGTCAATTTTCTTGTGCTCTTTTGATGTAGCTCCAATAACCTTCACCGACAAGGTATTGGTGCATCTTGTATTCCCAAGATACGAAATTGTTTCGGTCCAACTTCTCTCTAGGGAGAGCGCTCCCCATTTGAGTATTCATGGTGTTCAATGTAGTTTTCTTTCTTCTTCTTCTCTCGTGAATATGAGCTATGTAGCTGCACTACGATAATGATAAGCCGGTTCTTCTTAAACATCAGTGTAGAGCACAACACACACGGATGGGCTAGATCGAGCTACCAAACCGCTCTGATACCATGTAAAGAATCAATGGCGATTCTCGTGCAGCGGAATAGGTTAGAGATGTGTGTTATGTGAGTGAGTGAGTGAGAGAGAGAGAGAGAGAGAGAGAGAGAGAGAGAGGAGAGGAGAGAAACACAAGATAGATAGAATAGACAATGGAAAATACTCAAGAAGATTGTATATTACAAAGGAGATTAACCGACCTATTACAAAGTAGGAGGAGAGTGCTTTATATAGTCACTCTCTCTCTTCATTAATTATCGAAGCTCATGAGTCATGGGGAATGTGGAAACTCATTAGTTATGTGTCATAGAATATGATTCTATGACACATAGTTAATGTGTAAAGAGTAGCGGTGTGACTTTTGACCTTTGAGTGTTCATACACTCTCAAGGGTGTGTTCACACACTAGGCTAGGTTGAGGTTGATTTTCAACAGGTATTAATGATACGCAAAAATTGCAGTAGGAAGATGACTTGGTAGTGGCTGAAACTGATCAGTTGTATCAGGAATGTATGGATGAGGTAAGAAAAATAAGTATTGGAAAGGTTGTAAGCCCCTTGAAAGAGCAAGATAAGTCACTAATGAAAACCCAACATATTAAGGGGATAGCAAAAATGAAAAGGCACATGCATGCTAGAAAAGATGAAGAGAATGTGATGGAGAAAAATAAAGGTATGCGTAAACGGCCTAGAGTGAAATGGAATCCTCAATAAAAAGTGACCCCCCTATCGAATATCGGGCAACAGATCAAACTGAAACTGACAAGCAAAAAGTGGTTCGAGGAAATGTGTGGAACTGAGATGAAGAAGGACAACATGTGTCGAATCAATATCTATAGTAAATGTGATGACGAAGGTCAAATCGTTGGACTGTCCTATATGTTGGTCACTGGAAATAAGGAACCCCACAGTAGAGAAGAAGCACTCGGATGGGTTGAACAACAAATGGGTGCTCATCTAGACTCAACATATGGTACCACAATAGGTGTGAAAATGAAAAGACAATGAAAAGATGTCATGATATGGAGCTTGGACAAGGTGAATGAGCAATGCATATGCTACATAAATGTGAAATTTAGGAAGCTTCCTAGAATGATCACGGAGTTCATGGTATACCACCTTGAAATGTTGACACTAGAAGAGGATAATCTCCAAGATAGGATCTTAGCTAACCTAATGGAAGCGGAAAATGCATTGGTTGGGCCACAAAAGATGAAGGGTATATGTTGAAATGAATCTTCACTTGCTAACATGGAACATACAAGGAATTTGTGGCACCCAATTCTAGATGCACCGATGTCATGGTGACTGATGTTATCATGGTGCAAGAGCACCACCTAGATGGGGATAAGATCGACAAAATTGGAAACATTTGCCCTGGGAGTTGGACCAATACATGGTTGGTAGCTACGAGGGATAGACATATTCACGGGGGAGTACTGATAGCAATGAAAGCTAAGTATAATGCATCATACACATGCAGGGGGTGTTAAATGGAGGGTTGTGTTGTCTATATCAGGATAAAACACGGATATGGGCACTTGGGCATATTGAACATATATGCCCCAAATTCAACTGCCAAAAGAAAAGAATTCTGGTTGCAACTAGTGGACAAGAAACCAAATGCAGAGTTGTGGGTCATTGGAGGAGATTTTAATATGGTGGAGCAACAAGAAGATAGAAGAGGAAATGCAAATGGCATAGTGCAAGGGGCAGGAAAAGATGCATGGGATAAGTTTTGTTTAGCATATAATGAGATAGATTGTTGGAATGCAGCTAACTTTCAGATGCAAAAAGAAAAATCTCTGCTATACTCTAGAGTAGGAGGACTCGTGCATGGGAGGACAATGTCCAAGCTGGACAAATGATATTTGGACCCTCGGCTCCTCGATAGGAAAGGCAAATGCATAATTTGTCCTAGAAAATTGTTTTCCAACCATGCACCAGTTCTGTTGCATATAAATGAAAACAATCGATGCAGGCCACATAATGTGAAGGTGAGCAAGGAATTGGTTATGGAAAATAAATGGATTGATGATATAAGAAGAATATGGTCTAATGTCAAATGGATGTATCATGATCCCGCTCATAGGCTGGCTGGGAAAATTGAGAAATGGGCATGCTTCTTTCGGAAGAAAGGGACTGAAATTAGAAAAGAGAGGAGGGAGAAACTACAAAGAATGCAATGGACACTCACTTCTATGCAACGACTACGAAAACATTACCCGAATAATGTATGGATTGAGGCCCAACTAGAGGAGGCAAAATGCAAACAAGATATGTACTAGAAACTAAGGACTACCGATGCCTATCGACGTAAAGCAACAAGCTGGATGAGGGTAGGAGATCGTGTTACTAAAGGATTTTTGAAGTTGTCAAATGCAAAGGCTCCAAGACTCAGACTTCATGTTTAAAAAAGACATATGGCACAATGACCACGTGCGAGGAGGAAATGCTTGAAATGACCACGAGCTATTATATGCAACTACTAAATGTATGCAAAGAGGAACAAATTGATCAAGATGCCTTCGGAAATATAATAAATAGGATACCGAAAAGAGTTACTGCTTAGATGATGGACTGACTAAATACCCCTATATGTATGTAGGAATTGTGGGATGCAATTGCAAATATGAATAAACAAAGTTGTGCAGGGATTGATGGACTCCCTATATATGTTTACATCAAACATTGGGATCTAATTAAGGATGACATGTTGGTAGGGATGCAATACATTATGGCAGAAGGTTTAATGCCTACAACATTGTGCAGAGGAATGATTTATTTAATACCCAAGGATAGAAAAGATCTGACAATACTTGATAATTGGCGAGCGACCATTGACGATTCTCCCTAATGCCTATAAGATCATGGCTAAAGTTGTAAGTAGTCGATTGAAAACAGTACTAGGGGACATTATACATATAACACAAATTGGCTTCCTAGAAAACCAGAGCATTGTTGACAATGTGATAACTTTCTGGGAGTATTCGGCATGGGCAGAGGAGCAAGAGGTAGACTTGGCAGTAATGTTACTTGACTTCAAAAAAGCATATGATAGGATCTCATGGGAATTCCTAGAAGTAGTGATGCAGGCCCTAGGCTTCGAACAACAATGTATCCTTGGAACGGTTGCCTTTTACAGGGATGCATCCAGCTAGGTTTTAATGGTTGGAAGCATGGGGAAGAGCTTTAAGATGTCACAATCAGCACACAAAGGATGGCCATTGGCCCCATACCTATTCATTATTGCAGCAGAAGCTTCGCATTATCAGATTGTTGATAGATCTTGGTAAATACAAGGCCTTCCCCTGCCCAAGGATGCAGGAATGATACTTGATACAAAATATGCTGATGATACAACAACTTACGTTAAGGGGGATGCAAACAACTTGGACAGAATGCAAAGTGCAATTAATGAGTTTTGTTGACTCAAATAAACTAGAATAAATCGGTGGGCATTTAGATTATGTAAAAGATATTGTGCGGAAGCTAAGACAAAATCGGCTAGTCCAGATAACAAGAGAACACAATGCGGAGGTTTAATGGAAAGCTTGAATACACGAGAGAGACAGAGAGAGCAGAACTGTGAAACTCAATTCGGAGTTCGAGGACTCCATGTGGTTTTTCTCGATTTGGGTTTTCCACGTAAAATATCTTGTGTCTTTGTTTTTCGTTTTTTTCCCGCCCCTCGTTTTTTACTGTGCATTACCTTGCTCGGTTTCTGTGCACCCAAACACGTATTTGTGAGTATAACCGGTTGTGGCCGGTCTCGATCCTCAATAGAATCTTCATAAAATGTGAGAAGTAGGTCTTTCACACTATTACAAAGTCCTTGTTGAAATTGATCCATCAATGCATCTTCATCCCAAGGGATGTCACATGCAAGAAGACGAAAATTAGTTGCATATGTCGAGGTTGGGTAATCTCCTTGTCGCAATCTTCAAATCTTAGTTATTACAATTCTCACACAATCCATATCTCCAAAACAAGTTTCAAACTCCTTAATAAACTCATCAAAACTATCCAAAATAAGGGACATTTTCTCAAGTAATGGCGCAAACCAAGCTAGTGTTGTACAAATTAATAGACCAACCCTACTCACGCCGAATCAGTTGGATGTCGAGTGGGATGCATTAGCAATACTAGATGCACTTGGTTTAGAAATCCTTGGAATTGTGCCCGAGTACCATCAAACTTTGTTGGTAAACTCATCTTAGCTTCTTTCGGCGAACTTGGTGCTCCCAATGTTTGTTTCTGCACCACTTCAAGTTGTTGAACCGTCTGAGTTAATTCCTCACGTTGTTGAGCTTTCTTAGCATTGACTTCTAGTAAATCCCCGAGAAGCCTTTGATTCTCGTGCTCCAAGGCCATGAACTACATCGCCCTATTCACGTACATATGCCATTGTTAATATAGGATGAGAAGTGCATTGGGGGAAAAGGGAAGGAATGTAGAAGACGGGTTTGGTTCTAGTTCAAATGGTATGTCCACACACATACGGGCAGGAGGAGGTATCAATATACTCAAGAGACCATGTTGTACCGGGGCAATGCGCATTGTAGTAGAGAGAGAGCAAGAGCAAGAGCAAGAGGAGGAATTGAGCAGGAGCAGGAATTGGGCAAGTGCACATCTGTTCGCTAGTGAGATGGTCGATACAAATTCATGCCAGAAGTGGGGATGCGTATGCATTCGGATGTGAGCGAAAGGCGCGTGTGATCCGTGTGGTGTGGTGGTGGATACATACATATATGAGATATCTCCCCAAATCCAATCCTTTTTGGAGGAAGGAAAGTGGGCAGCTTATGGATGACAAGCAAAGCATCTTTTTTTCTTCTCTTTCTCTTTCTCATTGGTTTTGAACTCAAGTCTTGAGCACAGAGTGTTTTTGTTCTCCTTCATGCTTGGTCCTACTGTAAAGACAGAGCAGAGCAAGACAAGGGGCACAGGGCCATGGGAGCTGGAGCAGGAGCAGGAGCAGGAGCAGGAGCTGCATCATCCCAGCCTCCTTCTTCATCCACAGGCAAGGCCAAGCAATGAAATTTGTCCCACCATTTTTTGGTTTTCTTTCTTTCTTGTTTCTGGTTTTTCCCCTCTTTATCCCACTCACACCTTCTCCCTCTGTTTCCTCCTCTCTTCTGTCTGCTTGCGTGATATTTAGTAGGAATCCCCATGGAGCAGCCATCGAATCCCCCTCTCCTCAGCACCGTCACTGCCACTGCTACGAGCCTCATAAAAGAAGGAGGAGACTGGAGGAAGTATGTTGCCTTGAAGGTGTCAAGTGAGTATGACAGCGAAGTCAGCATGCTCACTAACAAAGTTTCTGCACGCATCCTCAATGGGCTCGCGAAGATCAGGGCATCATTCCAGCGTGATCAGACAGGGGAGATCCGGTCCCCTTCCCTTTCCCTCTCCACCAAGCATCTCTCCGTCTTGTATGACCACGAGGACCGCAATGCACTTGTAACTGCCATCGCAAACCTTGGGTCTAATGTCGAAATGAAGTATCTCAGAGAAATCAAGGTGAGACATCCAGCCTATTTTGGTTTTTTTTTTTCCTACTCACTGAATCTACAAATAGAAAGAGCCATATTGGAAGCTGCTCATTGAAAATTTGCAAAATTGAGCTACCATCATACCTGCCGTAGCACATCAACTGAACTGTAAGCCAACATTTTTGTGACAGTCTCAACAAGGTGAGGTAAAGCTTATTGCAAGATCAAGCGATGCAAAATATCAGGCTGAGGTTGGCTACGATGTTCCAAGTCTAGGCTTGGTGAGGATTCCGTAAATAATTCTTTAAATAAGTGATTAACTCAATTGCTATAAGCATTTTCATACCATTACTTGCACTATCTTAGGGGCGTGTATTGTTGAATCTTTATAGATGTCAAGTATTTAAATCCAAAATGCAGGTTATATTTCTTGAGATTATTCTTTTTGTTGTTATCATGTCATCCCTCAGGATATATTGAGATAGATATCCAATAACCAACATTTTGACTAGCTATTACAACGCCACAAAATTTGGACATATGTATGCTATAGTAAATTATTCCGAAGTAATCTTATTGAAGAGGTAACTATAGTTCAGGCATAAATTGTCAGCTTAAAACACATTGAAAGGGTTGTAACCCATGGCCCATGCCTACATCCTTTCACTCAAAAGTATGGAATATTGCCAAGGTGCATGTTCCAGTGGCTTAGTCATGCTAGGTAGCATATCATTTGGACTAAGGCTGTATGTCTCATTTGTGAAAATTCGTTTGCTGCTTGTAGCTTAGCAGCAAAGTTTAATTTACTCATTGATGGATATTTTATTTGTATTCTATACTTACAAATTTAGTACAATTAAAGCGTGAACTGTTGGCATGGTTTTTTAATGCATTTCCTCTTTATGATGCTATTCTTCCAACTCATCTGGTAGACTCGCTTGAGTTCACAGACAAATTTTCTCATTTTTGGATCTATAAAAGCTTGAATACATGCAGTTATTTGTCCTGCTTTCTTCATTTGTAGTTTTCATTAAGTTTTATATATTTCTATCTCGTATTTCAGTGAAATTGGAATATTTTTTAATCAATTAAATAGTCTCGTGCTTTAATGGTATTTGGGACAACTCATGAATATATTTTATATGTGTATAAATCCCAAAAAATAGTCCTGTGTTTCCAGCTGTAGGAAACACATTTCTTTTCTTTTCCTTGTTCTCTATTGAATTGATAATAGTTGTACCTGCTGGTCAAGACAGTGTCTAACCTAATAAGGAGAGTAATAAAGGAACGTACACATATTTGTAATTGATCTTCTCCAAAGTAAAATATGCGAACCTAGCTTAAAATAATTCGAATAGTTTTGTGTTTACTTTGCAATTTTTCTTTACCAATATGAACCTGGACTTTGAATATCTGGGCCAATATGAGTAGATATAAATAGTTATGGAGCTTTGCTTTTCCTTGTCTATGGTGCATATACTATTGGCATCATCTCAGCTTATGGCATTTTGCAAATATACCAAATATTATTAAAACTTTGCAATCTGGATGACATAACTTTTGTCTGAGCAATGGATGTCGAAGTTAATGATTTAGTACTTCCTAGAAAGTTTAGCTGGACACTTTCATGTTTACATCAAAGCTCAATCATGCCATCAAGACTCCATCCCACAATGGTTATGAATGCAATCCTTGTTGAGAACATGATCCCAATATGAAGCGGTAACTTTCTGGGTAGTTGAACCCTACACATCTGAACGGAACATACAGATAACTCAAAGCTTGCAACCATAGAGATAGCTTTGATCACCTTTTTCCACAGAACCTGCATAAAAAACTTGGTACATTGTTATTGTTGAAAGCAGAAATGTTGTCACCATGAACCTCTTCAAATATCATCTTATCACTTAATGCCTCAAAAACATTGTCACAAAAGAACCTTACATTGTCTCACATGTGTAAATCCTTGATCATCTCATGTTTGTCATTGGTTATCGATTCAGGATTTTCTTTTATATATAGTCCTTGATGGAAAGCCTATTCTCTAAATCTCCTTCGGCTTTTCCTGTCAAAAGAGATCTCCTGTTCTTCTCCTACCATAGAAGTTTCATTGATAACACCCAATAAAGCATCTTCACATCTAGTTTGTATCATGGAACCATGACACAAACTTGAAATCCTTGGCTGCTTCAGAGTTATATTGTGGTTGGGTTGTATCTTTTGAGTTATAATTGGGAGAAGTCCTTTGGTTGCAGTGCAGGCCTGGCATCCATTTACTCTAGTAGGGACATTTTTCTTATGCTAACATTTTGTAGCATTCAAAGGCATGAGAGACATGACTCCATGTGATGACTTTCGGGATGGTTTTTTTACAGGGATAGAATCTTTTGCACTGTTGCCAATATGTTGTGCATTTGGATCGCCCATGCTGTCACTTTCTTAGGTGTGAAGAACAAAATGCTTTGGAATTTTGGAAACTTTTTATCATTTACTTATTTGGCTGGTGAGCTGATTCATACTTTGAAGAGTTCAAGGGACATTCTTCTGAGGCTGCTGGCAAAAGAAGGAATCTTTTCTTCAAATCTTGGGTGTGCTATCACCTCTTCTTTGATTTCGATTTTGGTATTATTACAGGGAGATATAAATCAAAAAATGGTTTATTTCACATGGTATCTCTCGGTGATTTTGGCTATGGCTGATATATATATACTATGCTTTGTATTTCCCTCAGAATTAGGCCACATAGCATTATTCAGGATATAATCTGTAGCTTATATTGTTTCCTCAGAATTGTATCATTTAGAGATTCAATGGCGTGACCTTCATTCCATGTGATGTGTCACTTGCAGTATTCAAAATAGTCAATGGGACCATGGGATTATATTTGAAAGAAAGAGAGCTTGAATAGGCTAAAGAAGAAGCCTGAGAAACTGGGCTTCCTAAGGTAAAATCCAAGATTAAGGATAATATGACATACCATAAGGATTTACCATGTATAAGAAGTATCATACCCATGGGCCACATGCTGTTTCCATCATCGGAGACTGGTGCCTAAGATAAAGTTCAAGATTTCGGATGAGGTGACATATCATAAGAATTTGCCAAGCATAAGAATATCATACCAATAGGCCATCTGTCGTTTTCATCAGAGTTATCTCCTAACGTTTTGCAATTTTTGTTTACTTTGACAATGAACTTGATATATCTTTCTTATTTCCTTCAAACCATTTTGTACTCCAATCTTGGCCACTATCTGGTAATCAAGGGTGAAGTCTTTTTGCAAATTGATCAGTCTTGGTAAAATCATCATCTCCCAAACCTCCATGAGTGTTGGCATGGCATATTTTACTCTTGCAAAGAACTTCCAAGCATCTGGAGGTAAAATAAATTCATACTACACTTTGTTGGGAATATTCATTTTGTACATTTCTTCGAAGGCCATTATACCAAGCACCTATGTTGCCACGTAGAGCAATAAATAGTGCTAGTTTCTCTGTATTTTATCTTTATCCAAGTATGAGGCATTATATTTGAATGAGCAAATGGGCTCTCAGTAAACAGTTTGCTGGAAAAAACTGAACTGTCCTTTCGACAAGATAGATCATCTAGTCCCATGGCAGTAGAACTCAAAAGTTCAAAGCAGCTGAAAGAAAAGTGGTTCATGGGACTATTTTTCTCATTGCACATAGCAGACCGTAGTGTCCCAGAACACTGTCCTAGTTCTAGTCTTGACAACTATCCTGGCACAGGATTCTAGCTTTGACAGCTGTTCCATTTGTCCTTGGACCCTAGAGGCTGCATTTTAGCCCTGTCATTTGTACTACTATTGCCAATTGAAGTAACTAAGTACTCAATATTTGCTGTAAGTACTCATATTATTTGTGATATTCCGAACAGTTTAAACCTGCATGACAACAAACAATAAATACACTAATTTACTTTGGCAATGACAACGATCTCGCAAACATCTACAATAAATAGATCTACTTTGAGTTTGATGTTGTTCATCTTATATTGCTAACTCTGGATTAGTTGATGCCTCCTTGAAAGCTTCCGATTGAGTGCAGTTCCTCTTTCTAGAATTTAACTATTACTTTGTTTTATGTAGTAGCTACTGATGCATTTTTTCAAGCTATTTACTTTTTCATTTTCTATTCATTTTTCACCCTCATTCACACTAAATTTGTAATCCAAGAATATTCTAGTCATAAATTTGGTGAACTCATGTTTTTGGCTTGTACAGCCATATATATGCATATATACATATCATCCCAATTTTTTTTTAAAGTTGGTTGGCTCAATGAATGTCACTTCAGAGTATTTTGTTTAGATAATCAAATAATACTAGATAGTATGTGTATTTTACTATGTATAGAATCTCTATAAATGCTAGTTAAGCTCTCTTTTTTTGCTTTTCTATCTCAAATTGAGTAAACATTCCACTATTCTTTAGAAATGCTATAACTATTGACGATTGTATCTTCAAAAACGGTCTCAACATGTTGCCACATTCTTATTTCTTTGGTTTCTATTTATGATGCTTACCGTGTTATCCTTTTGTTGAATCTTACAAACAATAAGGCTTTTCAACTTGCAGCCAAGGGCTTTTCTAAATTTCCCTATGGGGGAACTTAAACTTGAGGAAGAACAGAGAGAATGGGGAACTGCTCTCTCTGTTAATGGTCTTATTGGTACCAAGCTACTCAATGGCTTAGTTTTGGCAGAGTATCGAGATGAAGAACTAAACTTGAAATATAAATACAAGGTATAATTTTTATATATAATTTGGTCACAGAATCTTTTTTACACATCTTCTAATGGTCGTCTCACTGCCGAAGCTTTTATTCAGGATGAAGAACTGACCATTGCCCCATCAATATCGCTACCTTCTCAGTCGTTATCTCTTGCTTTCAAGCGCCAATTTGATCAAGCCAATAAATTGAGGTTGCTATTTACCTTTCCTTTCTATATTATATACTTTAAAATTGTATGCTTTTTAATGCCATTTTCATGGCCAATATGTGGCCTGAACTGTTTGAATGTATATCCTTTTTAGTGCAACCATTTTGTCTGAGTGAGGACATATGTCTATTCTTCGTGGCATTGATTTATGGTTTTCCCTTTCTTCAAGCTACTTTTACAATTTTGATTCGACTGCATGGAATGCTGTCTACAAGCACCAAACAAATGAGAATTTCAAGTTCAAAGCTGGCTACGACTCAAATGTTAGAGTTGGTTGGGCAGGAGCATGGGTAGTTAATTACTTTCAAATTTAATGTAAAAGACTACAGTTTTATAGATTTACTAGCAATACAACTTTCTGACTCGGTTTTCTGTAACCTTTGCAGATTGGCAAAGAAGAGGCTGGTGCCAAGACAGCTCCAAGGAAGTGTAAGTTTCAGATCATGCTGCAGGTACCTCAGGATGATATCCAGTCGGCAGCTGTACTGTTCAAGGTGAAAAAACGTTGGGATATATGATCAAGATCAAGGCTTCCATATGGCTCACAGATACAATGATGATGGGAAGTTCCAATGAATTTTATTTCCATGCTATCATGATTCTTTAGCAAGTTGCCTTCATATACCCTTTTATTAGTTGTTAAGAGTTTGTATAAGAGAAATCAGCTACGGCTTCTTGTAGAATTTTTATTCTGCCCAGTAAATTGGGTGAATATGTCCACTGTCCATCGATTATTTTTATACAAGAAAAGCTTTGTAGCCCCTATGTTTGTACATTTATTTTGGAGACTGGGAGATGTGCTCTAGATTGACTGTCTGGGGATGACTGATATAAGCGACATTGCATCTGTGGTTTGATATATGCAATAATTAATGAACGAAAGAAACCAGGTATAAATGCTGACTTGGGAAGTTGGGGCTGTATGAGAAATTGGTCCAGATAATTACTGTCCACAAGTAGATGGATTGTGTCGGGGCATGATGTGGTTAATTAGCTTGCATCCCTTATTTTGACTCGTGGTTTGGTTGCATTACAAGTAACAATCGGCAACCAAACCGAGAAACCGTTGTTCCTCACCTTTTTACAAGTAGCATTTTTATTCTCTTTCTACTAGTTGTTTCTCACCTTTTTGGAATTTACTTATTAAATTCAAATGAGGCGTGTGTATCTCTTGTCAATATATACTTGAAGTTAATCAATGATTTTAGCAAGATGCTGTATGTTCCAATCTATCTCATGAATCGTCACAAGTTGCAAATCAGACCACAACACTTCTATTCTCTGCAAAACACCCATGAGTTTTTTTTTTTATTTCCTTGAATGCCCCTGAGTTTTTGTTATTTCTGCAAAAGACCCTGGGTCTACCTAAAAGTAAAGAACAAGGGGATGAATCAACCTGGTTAATGGTCAAAATAACACTTAATGGTCAGAACAAGGGTATGCTTTGATGTGATCATCGCATAAATATGGTGGCGCTTTTGGGGGTTGACTAAGCATTAGAAAAATAATGAAAACACATGAAGGAAAACTGTAGGTGAGTTGAGAGCATTTTTCCCCTCAAAAAATTTGCTATATTTGTATGCCCCTTTCAATTGAATGAAATTTTTTGTTGTATCCAAATCCATTTGCATAAAGTCAATATACTAAGTATTTAATGGATGAGTTGACATCGTGAAATGTTTTTATGATGATGAACTAATGTCAGTTTTAAGATCTTAGACGGTTCTCATTACAAGTTGCATCATGAATAGTTTTAATTGCCTTTATGACTTTTGTGTACATGAAAAAGAAACTTAATCAAATATTTTATGGGGGTTGCAATGAATTTGAGTGGTTGATAAGTTCCCGAATAAGAATTTGAAACATAGCGAATCTCTTTCTTAATCTTAAATTTATTCTTCTATAGTAGTCTCCATT